>NW_026126482.1:3490000-3700000 GCF_943737965.1 Phodopus roborovskii
TTCTCAGATTATGCAAAGAAACTGAAGTTCCTAGATTTGGGAGTCTTTAGCGCTTAGGACTGAGCTGGACTCTGACACTATACCTCATCCTTGCTTGCCCTGGGTCTTTCTCTGGACCACTAGGCTGGGATAGACAGCCCTTGTCCTAAGCATCCTCAGTGTAGAGTTCAGAAGACAAACTGTGTCCACTGGTTATTTTTAGGATGGAAATTGTTGTGTGGTCACTTAGAAAATCATGTGACAGAAGTAGAATGTGGAGAATGTATTAGAAACTGGGGGGGAGGGTCCACTCCTCCACTCACGATGCCTGCTACATAATTACAAGTGCTGGATATTTAAGGACAGCAGGAAAGTTAAAGGACCGGAGTCTCTCCTCTGGTGGTGTTTGGGGGAGCTGAAGTTGGGCATAAACCCTTATTGCAGTGGGTAGAAACAGAAGCCTTTGGAATTATAAAAGGAGGGAGGGTCCTGTGCAGAGGTGAGTCTCAGAGGACAAGTTTGTGAGTATCAAAAGACTTCCCCCTGGCTCTGTGCTGGCATGTGAATTCAGGTTCGTTTGTTGTGGTTTGGTTTGGTTTTTGTTTCTTTGTTTTTACATTGCCATTCCACTGCCTCTATCTGCTCTTACTCTAAATCCCTCCTAGACTTGAGCACTGACATCTGTGCAGTCAGCAAAATAGGAAAATGACTGCTAGCCTAATCTGTGCAGAGGCCAGTGAAGTTGGAGTTGTTCGGGCTTTAATCCGAGACCCTGTTCCACAGCTTATTGCTTGCATGTTCCTGCAGGATGTCTGTGGTCTCTGCTCTCCCTTACGCGAGGTGAAGCTGAAAGCCTGGTAGTGGAGGGTCCCCTGCGTACCCCCATTACATGTAGACCCACAGGAATTAAGAACAGTCTTCTTGTTCACATATAGGCAATCTGAAGCATGCATTCCTTTCCTTCATCTTTGCATTCTCAGGCCACCATGACATCAGGAGTGGCCCACGCTGCTTCTATCCCTGTGCCAGAAACATGGTTCAACTCCGGGTCCACGGTTCCCCGGTACTTACACCAGCTTCTTTGTCCTCAAGGATAATTCTTTTCAGCTTTTCTCCTGGTTCTTATAACACATTTTTTCTTCCCCTCAAGTCCATTTTCCAGCCTGCATAGTGTCATGTAAGGGCCCTGAAGCCTTTCTGTGACATTTTCCTTGCCAGGTAAATGCCCTCCACTGGCACTACTCCAGCATGTTCAGAGTAGCTCAGGCAGTGTCCTCGCCCTCCGCAGGCCGTTCCTTCCTCTTCCATCCATTGTTCTAGCTCTGTGGTGAGCATTGTGCCAAGCGTTGGTGTGATGGCTCCATGGGCCATTGGTCAAGGGGAGGGCAGTGGAGCTCAGCGCGTGTGCCAGGTCCAGCCGTTCCATCCGTGCCCCGCCCCCTCACACGCTCACCTGCAGCTTTGCATGAGCAGTTGGTTTATGAGGACCGTGGGCCTTTTGAGCTTGTGATTCAACTATCAAACGTGTGTTGAATAGATCAGACTCTGCCAGCTGTCGTCCTGGTTACTTAATAGCAGGCAGTGTTGATTACTGGTACTGAGTACAATGAGACAGCTAAAGTTAGGCTCTGCTTATCGTGGGGCCTTAGCATAGAACCATCTCTGCCCGCTTGTTTGTTCAGTCATGTCTTCCTTCCCTCCTAGGGTTGAGGAACATCCTTCCCATCACAACAGCAAAGGTGCCCATTGTGAAGTTCTTCCATCTGAGGAGTGGTCTAGAGGTAGACATCAGCCTGTATAACACACTGGTAAGGTCTCGAGGGTTTGGCCAGCCTGTTAAGGGTCTCAAAAACTACCCTCCTATTTTGGCTCTTGAGTGCTTTTTTTCTTTTTTTAAAATCTTCCTGTTTGCTTGCTTCCTTACATCCGGTCTGTCCTCAGGGGCTGGGAGTGGGGGTTGCCGTGGTTGGCTGTGACCTGTGCAGCTCCTGGCTCCACCCGGCAAGTGCCTGGTGCTTCGGGCATTTTCTTTGGGAGTGGATGTCTCTTTAAAAATCAGTGAAATGAGGCATTTATTTTGCCCTTCTTACCCTGTCATTCCAGCTGCTCGGCCTTAGACCCACGTGACTGGGGCATCAGCCTTAGACCCACGTGACTGGGGCATCTCTCTGCCCTCGCTTTCCTTTCCCTCTCCGGGGAGTATTGGGTGCGTGGTGTATACCTTGTAGTGTCCTGAGGCTGGGACTGTGGAAAATTGAGTAGCTATTCATATCCACGGGGGCTAAGAGAGTAGCTCAGTGGAAGGGTATTTGCCTAGCATTCAGTCCCCACCCTTGTCAGTGAGTTGGTAAATATTTGCTCATCAGTTTAAGTATGAGAGTTTGTATGTGTGCGTGGGGGGGGGGGAGGAGAGAGAGATCATGCGCACATGAGCCCACGTAAAGGTTCATTTCAGATGAGGTCATAGCCGCAGGGTTGTCTGTCTCCCTGGCTTGAACTTGACTGCACTTTGGTTTGCGTTCTCCGCCCCTCCTTTTTGGTCTCACTTGCGATTGCTTCCAGATGTGAGGGCACAGCGTGAGAACATGCTACCCAGATGATGCCTCAGGGAAAGGGGTGGTGTTAGTTCTACTTAAAGAAAAACTCCTTACTGTATCTCTGCCTCCACCTCCCCTATGATGACAGGCTGTGTTACCGTACCTCATAACACGCTTGCTTATTTTAATGGCTTTTTTAATTTCTCAGACTAAAGATTTATTAATGAAATCAGAAGTTGCATGTATTTGTCATTATCTCTTAGATTAACACAGCTTATCTCAGAAAGAAAGGGAAAAAAGGCTCTCTAAAATGTGCTGTGGTGCCAACCTTTCTAGGTCCAAATGTTTTCAAAGCCTCATGGTGTCCTTTCCTTTTCAATAGGCTCTCCATAACACAAGACTCCTATCTGCATACTCAGCCATTGACCCCAGAGTGAAATATTTGTGCTACACCATGAAAGTGTTCACAAAGGTGGGTACACTCCTGCCTGTGGATTCTCGGGAAATTGTGAAATTGTTCTGTATTTGCAAACCTCTGAAAGCATAAGTTTGACACTACCACCCTATACACACCGTAGGTTGGCTTGGAACTTGCTATATAGAACAGGCTGGCCTTGAACTCACAGAGTGCCTCTGCCTACCAAGTGACAGGCTTAAAGGCAAGCACCACCACACCTGGCTTGATGTTTTAGTTTTTCATGATAGCCCTGCTGTGACTAACAGACACCACTCTCTTGAGTTCAGTTTGATTTAGGGTGGGTTGGTTGCTTTAGTTGACGTATTTTCATTTTCAAAAATGTGATTTTGTATTAGTTCCTCAAGTGAGTAGAAATGGTGGTCTTCACAGTGTTGTCTTCTTCCTCTAGATGTGTGACATCGGTGACGCGTCTCGAGGCAGCTTGTCATCCTATGCGTACACTCTTATGGTGCTATATTTCCTTCAGCAAAGATCTCCGCCTGTCATCCCTGTACTCCAAGAGGTACCCACAGGGGCCTGTGTCCCCTGCACAACTGGGCTGTCTCTGAGCCTCTCCTCTGCTAGTTTGCTGTAGCTCTGTAGTTAAGTTTTCAACTTCACCTAGACATCTATACTAATGCTTTTAAAATTAATTTCAGATATACAAAGGTGAAAAGAAACCAGAAATACTCGTTGATGGCTGGAATATTTACTTTTTTGATCAAATAGATGAATTGGTAAGTATTTTAAGGTAAAGATTTTTCTAAGCCTTGCCTAAAAGCTGTCCTGTTCTGTGCTGTAGACTACCATGGTGTAGAGTTGTCACATCTGTCTGTTGAGTGAAGACTGGCATTCACGAGTGTCCCTTTCCTTAACCTAAGTGTGTTTTTAGGCACTATACCTGGGGTTTTGTCTGTGTCAACTGGTTCTTGGTAGTAACACATCTTTGCAGCATGATTCTCTTTACTAAGACTTTGTGTAGATTTGCACTGAGTTCTGGGCTGCTGAGTACTCAGCTCCCAGGCTTCTTCACGGGGTTTCCCGCCATCTCTCTTGGATACCTCCAGCGGAGATAAATATGCTCATGGAAATGCTGCTTTAAAACATACAAGGCCAGCCTGACGTACAGAGAAAGTTCCAGGACAGCCAGGGTGACATAGTGAGACCCTGTCTCCAAAAAAAAAAAAATAAGTGAGAACTTACGCGATTACGTTTTTTGTGTTTATGAGCCAGTTGATTAGTTCAGGTTTTCCTCCTAGGTGCAGATGTATACTGCTGCTAACATTTTACGATGGAATGACATCTCATGTTCCCTTCTGTCTCTAGCCCACTTGTTGGCCAGAATATGGAAAAAATACAGAATCTGTTGGGCAGCTATGGTTGGGACTTCTCCGCTTCTATACAGAGGAGTTTGATTTTAAGGAGCATGTAATCAGCATCAGAAGAAGAAGTCTGCTTACGACGTTTAAGAAACAGTGGACCTCAAAATACATCGTTATTGAAGGTATGAATTAAGTCAAATTAGAAGTGATGTGTTGGCCTAGCTAATGTAAGGGGGTAATATGCAGAGCCTTTAAGTTGAACGCTAAGTCTAGACCATGAGAGCCCCACCCCACCCCGGGCTTTTCCAGCCAGATGGTTTTTGTGATCCCATTACCGAACTGCTACCCAGAGCTTGCGTGTAGCCCTCTCTGTTGTGACCTCAAATTCATCTTGAATAACTGGTATAACTGATGCCTCCAGGTCGGGTCTCATGAGTCCAGAAATTTTTATTCGGCAGAACCCAGGTGGGGGAAAAGGGCAGCGTAGACATGAGGCAGCTTCTAGACAGTGGGATGATTAAAGCCTAGAGAGAATTGGTTTTCTCATTCTTAAGTCTGTCGTGGATTTCTTTTGTTTTGTTTTTGGTCATGGGTGAGTGCGTGAAACTATTCAAAACTGAATGTGTGACGATAACTGTGGAATTAGTCCACAGCTTCCTATTTGAGAGCCTGTTGTAACTGTGTAGAGACTCATTGAATTGTATGGACTTGGGGTCTGATTAGTTTTGGTGTGTGATGTTTTTATGTATTTGCAAGGGTCTTTCTTATAAGAAAGTTTGATGGGAGATGTCATTCTGTAAATATGTTTCTCTTATTGGTTAATGAATAAAGTACTGTTGGCCAATAGGAAAGCAAGATAGGTGGGACTAGGTGACTAGGAGGAGAGAGGAAGTAGTAGGGAGGAGTCAATATGTAGAGACTTGACAGAACAGAGGTCAGGGCCCACTCTCCGGTAAGATAAGACCACGTGGAAATACTTAGAATAATAGAAATGGGTTAATATTTAAGACAGAGCTAGCCAATAAGAAACTAGTAACTGGCCAATAGAATTCTATCTAATTCAGCGTCTCTCTCTGTATTGTTTGGGACTGGCATGGCGGTGGGGCCAGGCTGGCAGGGGAGAAAAAAAGCCACTCGTAACAAAACTTAAAATAATTTAAAACTAAAATAAAACTTTACTGAAGGGTGGAGACTACCCTTAGAAATGAATTTTTAGGACCATTTCTTACTGTAACAGTTTTTCACTGCTGACCATAGGGAAAGGCTGCTTCTAGCTGGGCCTGGTGTTCAAATCCATGACTCCAGCACCTGAGAGACTGAGGCAGATGGATCAGGTCACCCTACTGAATTTAAGGGTCCATTTGAGCATTGATGTTTAGAGTTAGTTGTTCCTAACTGGTAGGTGTTCTTTTAAAAAGACAAAATGAAGGTTCAGTGTTTCAATGAGCTGGGAAGTACCTGAGGAAATGTCTTCTTGGTCTCATAGGAACCATTTTCTTATAATGCACTGGTGTCTAGATGTGCATGGACTTTATGATTACTTCATTTCTTTGGATAGTGTTGGATTCAGGGCTGTGAGCTCCAGTCTGGGCTGTGGGTGGAGCTTTAGCATTTTGGATGCTTCTGTCAAAGCAGAATCAGCGGGGAGGGGTCTTCTCCCATTACCATGTGTTTTGTTGTTGTTCACACACTAAGTGAGCTGAGAGTGTGATCTCAGCACTGAGAGGCAGAGACCCGTAACTCAGAGCTGCCCTGCTGCGGCTTCCCAAGCGCTGGAGCCTCAGGCGTGCACACCAGGCCTGCTCACAGTCTGCCACACACACACACACACACACACACACACCAACAAAAGAGAGCAAGACTGGTCTGACTGGGACGATAGTCTCATCACACTTATTACAAGCAGCAACGAAGGAAGGGTTTTGTGCCCCTCCTGATGGTAATGGTAATGTCTGATGTTCATCCCCCAGCTTGGTGCTTGCCCACCGGCCGCTTAGCTAGCAAAATCCTGATGCCTAGCTTCACTCCCCGTTTCCTTCTGTGCTGCTGTGCGTATGGGCCTTCATGTCGCTGTGGAGGGCTCAGAAAGAGGCACCGTGGCTTTTCCTTTGCTGTTTACAGAACTGTCTTGGACAGGAAGAAAGTGATACTTATCTTCATGATGACCAGGTCATTAGTAATGTGTACATAGTATTTTAAATCATCTATAAACTAACCCTTGGTTTAGTAGGAGTGCGTGACAGCGCTGTCTGATGGGACAGTTCCCTCACGGCTACGTCCGTCGTGCTCAGCTCCTTTCGGCAGCCCTCCCTTGCGTCTGCCTGTTCATGGTTCTCACGATTCAGTTGCGGGTCTTGACAAGTGTGTAACAAGCGCTTTGCACACTGATCCATCTCCCTGGCCATTGATAATCAATATTTACCTTCTCAGAGTCACTCTGTAGCTTGGATGGGTCTGGCTTGCATTATTCAGCCCAGGGGTGCCTCCAATTCCTGGTCTTCCTGCTTCTGCCTCCCATGTGCTGAGATTCTAGGCAGGAACTGCCGCTCCTGGTTGGTTTATTTATTTACATTGTGATTTCTAATATGAACACAAAATGGACATCATTAAGTCACCTGGGTAATGAGTCTTCCTCAGTATGTTTTCCAGAAGTATGTAACCTGTTTGTGTAACATGAAAGACTGTATGAACACTATAAAGATGACAGGATGCTCTTTTTTGAGTAAAGCTCTTGGGAAACCTTGCCTTATATTTAGCTTTGCCTGTTGCTTAGCTGTGCATAACTCTTACCAGTCAGCAAAGAGGCGGCACTTCTTACTGTATGGACCTGGGTTGTGGATGGATGGTGACCTCATGTCCTACTTGTTATCTTGTCTCTTTCATTCCCTCGCTCAGATCCCTTTGATTTGAACCACAATCTTGGTGCTGGATTATCAAGGAAAAGTAAGTTGCTTTTGTTGGTAAACTCCGTGCAATCTTCTGTTCCTGTGATGCATGCAATTGAATTCCTACTTTCTCCTTTACAGTGACAAATTTTATAATGAAAGCTTTTATCAATGGTAGAAGAGTATTTGGAATTCCAGTCAAAGGATTTCCAAAGGACTACCCTTCAAAAATGGTGAGTTTCTGTTAGAAATTCCAGAAAGCAACTGAGGTGCCCATTGTAACCACCCATAAATAGGCAATCATGGATGGTTCAGTAAAGCTGATTGACATATCATCTTTGCCTGTGTCCCTTTGTGGCGTGGTATTTGAAATGTCTGCAGTTATTTTGAAATATGTATTACTGACTGTGGCCCCCACTTGGCAATAGGTCTCTCCAAATCTATTTCTTCCTTTTGTCTAGAACTTTGTCCCCTTTGAACAACAGCTCCCCATTCCCTTCCTCCACCCAGGAAGACCGCTGCAGCTCCTACATGTGGGCGTGTAGGCGCTCTTAGCATAGCACCGTTGCGCTCCTGTCAGACTACTCTGGACATCTCCCGTGGCGCTTCTCATGCTCGTTCCAGAACAACTCCCCTGCACCGTGCACCGTCTGTTAAAATGAGCACTTTCTTCCATGAGTGTGCAGGCGGGATGCAGCGGCCCACAGACTCCTACAGCAGACACTGAAGTGGCCCTGCTCTTTCTTTTTGTTAAGAAGCTACATAAGAGCACCAGTACTGGCGTGTGGCTCTTTATTTTGCCTTAGCGTAGAATTTGCACGATGTAGATTATGTTTCTCGGTTCATTGCAGTTGATAGATTTGGGCCATTTTGTTTCTTGACACCTCTACATGGCCTTGTGTCCTCCTCTTATATTGTGAGTCTGTGTGCGTGCCTGCGTGCCTGAGTGCCTGTGCCTGCGTGCGTGTGTGCCTGCCTGTGTGTGTGTGTGTGTGCACGTGCGTGTGTATTGTCAGTTTCCCACAACTTAGGAAATTAAAGAAATAGGTTTATATCTGTCTATCATATATGCCTCTCGCTTTTAAGACCTTGTTTGGGATGAACAATACAAATACTAAATACCAACCTGTTCTCACACTGGCTATGTGGTGTGCTGTGGTCTTGTCCGCTGTTCTTTTACACAGCTCTGTTCTTGTAGGAATACTTTTTTGATCCAGATGTCCTAACTGAGGGAGAACTGGCTCCAAATGACAGGTGTTGCCGAATTTGTGGAAAAATCGGACACTTCATGAAGGACTGTCCCATGAGGAGAAAGTAAGCACATATTCAGAAGGAGTAGCCTTGTTTTTATCTCTTTGTTGTAGTGGTTTCTAAATGTGGGTCTGTCGATACAGGGGAAAATAAAGCCTCAAATGGAGCATTTTCAGATAATTATATATAGCTTCTAAAAAGTAAAAATGAAGTAATCACCTGCGGCTGCAGATGCAGATGCTGAGGGCTGGCTCATGTGAAGGTGGCCATCTTCCAGGCCAGGTGCTTGGCCCTGATTTGAGGCGTGGCTTTCTGTTTTAAGTTAGCATAGTCATTAATGATTACTTTCAGCAATCAAGTGCTTAGGCACCGTGCTGTCTCCGGATGGTGTTTGTGAGAGGCAAGAAATTCTTGGACCATAGTTTTCCTGACTGACGGTGGTGTTGGTGTTAACTGGGTAGTGCTATTCTTATTTCAAAATGCACTTTGGCAAAGTAGGACACAATCTGGAATTAAGGACTAGTGATCAGAAGAACAGAAAGAAATGATCTTGATACCTAGGTGCCATTTACCAGTACTCTATGCGCTTGGGAGGTTGAGGCAGGAGAATCCTGAGTTCAAGACCAGCCTCGGCTACCAAGGGAACATGAAGCCATCATAGGCTATGTCACATTCTCTCAAAAAATAAAATAAATGAAACTGAAGAGAGGGCTCAGTAGTTAAGAGCACTCACTGCTCATACAGAGGACCCGAGTTCCATTCTAGCACCTGCATCTGGTGTCTCATAACCACCTGTAACTCCAACTCCAGGGCCTCAGTCAGTGGACATTTACATATGTATGGTATACACACATATACATAAAATAAAATCATTTATTAAGGCAAACCTCGGAGGACATTTACATATGTGTGTTATGTGTGATACACACACATATACATAAAATAATTAAGGTAAACTTCTGTGGACATTTACATTTGTGTGGATGGTACACACACATATACATAAAATAAAATCATTAAGGTAAACCTCAAAACCATTGTTAAAATTTTTCTGTAAAGTTCAAGTTTTACAGTTCAGCTTTTCACTGCCTAGTGAAAGTAATAAATACATCAGAAAGGCTGATAAACACAAAACGTGATGATTCATCGCACAGGTCATCAAAGCAGGCATTGGCTCAAGAGTCTGCCGTGAGTGCCGGCTTCACAGCACTGTGACAGACAGGCTCTGTGCTCTCTGGTCCTGGTTATCTCTACGTTTGGACATAACTTGATATTGTTACGTTTCTGTAGATCCTTTTCCTATTAGTCTTTTATCTTCGATAGAGTGAGGCGACGGCGAGACCAGGAAGATACCCCAAACCAAAGATACTCTGAGAGTAAAGAAAAAAGGAGTAAAGAGGACAAAGAAACCCAGAACAAGTGTACAGAAAAGGAAGCGCCAGCAAAAGAAGATAAGCCCACACAGTGCGCAGCTTCAAAAGCAAAGCCATCGAGGGCGGCTGTCGACCCGGGGCGCGAGAAGATTCTCAGGACACCTGTGGAGAAATGGAAGAGACAAGACGACAAAGACTTAAGAGAAAAACGTTGTTTCATCTGTGGAAGAGAAGGACACATTAAAAAGGAATGTCCACAGTTCAGAGGCTCTCCAGGTACAGGCACCTCTCTGGAGACCTTGATGTCTGTGCTCAAGGGATGTTAACCTTTCAGAGTTTTTAACACTTTGTATTTGTTTTTTTAAGGAATCTATGTACTCAGCCAAGATCATGCTATAAGGGAATGACATCTCCCCTGACACACACCTTTAATGCTCACCCTCTGTATAACTTTCTTACTCCTTAGTCTTAGGAAAGGGTGAGGTTATCAGTGAAGTGGCAGTTTGCTCATCTCATCTCCAGTCCTTATAAGTGTAGTCTCAAAGTTACAGCAAGAGCCACCGTGTGCACTGCCTAGTCACTGGGAGGCAGCTTATCTCAAGATGCCACCATGCACCGATGAGCTGCTCACATTTTCGTTTGTATACTCTAAGCAGCTGCGTAGCAAAGGGAATAGAAGGCTGTGTAGAGAAATGTGGGCGGGTTTCATCTTTAGCCCTATTCAAATACCTTTCTGTAAGTGACCACAGATAGTCGTTCTTAGGATGAGGGGGGAAAACAGCCCACAGTTTGGAGTCACCCACAGATCTTCTGGAGCTACTTAAGAGGCTGCACAGAAGGCCACCTTAGTGCAGGAAAATGACACCAACCTGGACAACATAGTGTGACCCTGTCTTGAGCCTAAAATCAAACCACCCCCACATATTGAATCTTCATGTCGCCTGGGTGAAATTCAATGAGCGTAGACAAGGAACCCTAGAGGGTGATTGCTACTGTCCATTTGCTAAGCATGTTAATTAGGGCAGCTCTTCCCTCCAGACATCCTGAGTGCTGGGAGCTCTGACAAGCTCTTCCATGTTGATTCTCTCGGTGTTTAATCCTCAAACTTTTAGATGGCTTGCTTACTTGCTTATTTGTTTGTTTGTTTGTTTGTTTGTTTGTTTGGGTTTTGGAGACAGAAATTCACTATTATAGTCAAAGCCATCCTAGAATTTGCTATGTAGTCTCAGCTGACTTTAACTTAGAATCCCCCTGCCTCCTGAGGATGCCCAACTCATCCTTATTTATTTTTTAAGGGGCTTTATATAGAAAGAATTTGTTTTGACATTTTCTTTTAAGTAAGCTTAAATATTGATGATATTTAATGATACTGCTCCCTTGGCCTGAGTTGGCCTTGTTCTTCTAAGGAGGTTGGAACTTAACCCCAATATTTGCCTTGATTTCCCTTTATGAGAAGGAGATGTGATTTAAAGAAATTAAAATAATGACATGTTAACATTCAGTCAGCATGCTGCTGAGGATCAATTAGGCACTGTTTCAAAGTTAAGTATAGTTAAAGGTGACCTTACTTAGCTCAGACAACACCCTCCTTAAAACTAGTTGGAACTAGACAATATCGATATACTTTAACAGTTTTCTCATCTTGTACTCTGTATTGGTTAAAGACTCAAGCCTGTGTTTACAAACAGCATAAAGCAGATCTCTGTGGTCCCCTTCTCCTCTTCCTCCAGTGTAGTCTTCCTGCAACCATCCCCCCCCCAAATGTATTCCTTTGTCTAGTAACAAGCTTTAAGTTACTGACCAGTATATCTCAGAACAGTTTGAGTGGGGCCTAAGTAGATGGCTCAGTCAACAAAGTACTTGCACAAAAACCTGCGTTCTTTTCACAGTGTGAACATGAAAAGCAAGGTGTTGTAGTTGATGCTCTTAGCCCTGTGCTGGGGAGGCAGAAACAGGCAGATCCTTGGGCTCTCTAACCAGATAGCTTAGCTTAACTAAGGGAGTCCCAGCGAGACACCCTGCCCCCCAAACCAGAATGGACTGCTCTTGAATGAACTCAGATGCATACACACATACCCACACATGAGCATGTGCACATGCATACACACACACAAGTGTGAGAATGGCAGTTCTGGCAGCGTTAAGGAAAAGCCCTAGTCTAGATAGAGACCTATGTGTGTATACAGCTAATATCAGCAGCCAGCTAGAGTTTGACAAATGCTGCTCGGTGGTAAATAATTGGTGTCTCAGTCCCCAGAGTTCAGCCCTTCCCTGTCATTCCTTCATTCCTTCAGTGGACTGTGTGGAATTCCATCACATCAACAGGAATTTCTTAAAACATTTTGCAAACAGAGCTGTTGCTTTCTATTCAAAATAGGAACGAAAAGTGTGCCTTTCTTTCTGTAGGTTTGTGTAAGTCAGATTATGTGTCTGGATACCCTTCACCTAGCCCTTTGAGACCAGTTGCTCAGGTAAAAGCCAGCCCAAACCTGAAAAGGGAGCCCTGTTCACTGTGCCTGCGCACCACCCCACCCCACCCCCCAGGCTTCTGGAATGCTTGGTGCTGTGTGCTGGGCTTCCTGGCTGGCCTGGGTGCTTACTCCTTCTGTGCCCATGCACTATGTGGTGAGGCTTTTCTGGGCCCTGGTAGCAAGGGGCTTGCTGGATGACTAATGTGCACACATCTGCCACCCACTAGCCTAATCCCAGCACTTGGATACATTTTGAGGCTGTTTTTGTTACTTTTACCTTCAGCTTTTGTAAACCAGTCTATTTCATTTTTTAGGCAGTGCTTTTACATGAAGACAAAAAGAAACAAAAAACAACCATATTTTTGAGTCCCCAGTCAGGTATGTGGTTAGATATGTGTTGTTTTTCTTCTGTGAATACTTTACCACATGCCTTTTGAGATTCTTCTTTATCGTGTGGTTCTCGCAGAGGGATGTCAGAGCCTCTCAAGGGAATGCTTCCACCGTACACCCTTAATCTGGGTGTTCAGAGCCGGGTATTCGGGTAATCCCTCCTCCCCCCCCCCCGCCCCCGCCCTGCCCCGGGGTAGAACTGCTACCCTCAACCGTGGAACCCTTCCATGTGCACTTTGTGACTGCTGTGGAAATGCCATTGTCTTGCCCGTAGTGTAGTCTCCTTGTGGAGATTATCTGCCATATTCCAGAAGAAGGAAAGTCCCTCCACCGGAACCCTCCACTCTGCAGCCAGACATTACTTCGTTTATTTATCCTTTCGGTAAATGGCTATTGAGACTAACTGCAAAGCACCGCCTCCGCGCTAAATACACCCCAATGAGTAGCAAAGTGTCCTCCTCTACAGTCTTCTCAGGAGCAGACAAGCAGTCAGGGACAACCGTAGGGTGACAGGTGCTTTAAGCAGGGGAATTGCGAAAGGGTGCTGAGTATAGCAGTATCACCTCTAATAAAGCTTCATCTCAAGTCAGCCAAGTCACAGGAAGTGAGGGCTGCTCTTCAGCCCAAGACTGTGGAGGGATGCTAAAGAGAACACGGTGGACTACCAGGGCAAGAAGGGCTTTTCCTGGTGTCTCAGGTGTTCTTCTGAGTCTTGAAAAAGACAGGACAGAATTGAGGTAGAGGAAAAGAAAATTACTCTTTCAGCATTATTACAGGAGATAACAAAGCCAGAGTCCTGGTCAGTAGATAACCTGAGTAGCTTTGCCTCATCAGTCCATCCTGGTCCCTTTACCTCTTTACACTTAAGGAGGCTGAAGGAGGGAGTTAAGAACCAAGAGCATGCACAGTCAGTCCTTTTATGTTCTTGCATTTTTTATTAAAGAAGGGGGGGTGTTTGTCCCAGCTAGTTCTGCAATCCATTTCTATTAATCTCAGTATTTCCGTGTGGTCTCATCTTACCAGAGAAGGGTCTGGTGCATCCTGTCCTCCCGGTCTCCACATGGCGAGTCCTCTCTGCCTGCTCTTCCCAGAATCCAACGCTTCTCCTAGTCCTGCCTTATTGGCCAACAGTGTTTTGTTCATTAACCAATAAGGGAAACCTATACACAGAAGGCCACCCCCTCAGTCTTTTATGTATATGAGTGTTGTGCCTGCATATGCCTTGTTTGTGCATGGTGCCTGTGGAGGCCAGAAGATGCCGAATCCCCTGCAACTAGAGTTACAGACAGTTCTAGGCTACCTTGTGAATGCTGGGAATTAAACCTGGTCTCCTGCTGGAGCAGCAAATGCTCTTAATGCTGAGCCATCTCTAGAAAATGAAATTTTTAAAGATGGCACATAACTTTTACTACAGCAGTGTGTCAGTTAGCAGTAATCTCTTTTATGCATTAGACTCTGTCACAGTGTGGGTATGTAAGAACGAGCTCAGGACCTGTAGAACAGTTAACTGCAATTTCAGACATCCACTGAGGAGTCTTGGAATGGCATCCTAATGCTAGGAACAAAGTATTGACTTTTTTAGCTTGGAGAAACCGTGGTAGAACATGAAGTCGTAGCCGAGCTCAGACCATGACAGATTCCCTGGCTCCTCAGAAGCATGAGCTGTCTGTCTGTCCTGGTCTTCCCAGCCTCTTCTGTTAAGGCAAGAACAGTGACCACACTCTGGGAAAGTTGATGCTGTGGGCTAAGAATGTCTATTTGTCTCCACTATGAATGCTGTTACTGAGTTAATGTATTTGACTCAAGTTTTTTGTCTTTTGGTTTTTCGGTTTTTTTGTTTTCAGTACCAAGAGGTGTTATCTCAAACATTTGTAATTATTTTACTTTTTCTTTAGAGACTGAGAGAACAGTGAAATCATTTCAGATCCTCTTTTTTTTTTTTTTTTTTTTTAAATTCAGTATCTCATGTGGCCAAGACTGGCTTTAACTTTATTGTGTGGCTGAGGGTAAGCTATGCCAGTCAACACTTCATGTGTGGTAGAAAAGCAGTCTGCTCTCTGTGTGACATCCCCAGCCATGGTGACAGATAGGCAAAGGGCGCTTGATAGAGCAGAGTTGCAGTAGTTCTCAGGAAGATCAGTGATTGTTCTCATGAGACACACCACTTCAGAATACTTTGTGTGGGTTCCTCCAGGTCCACCACACAGAAGTGGGAGAGGAGAGGAGTGGCGGCACCCAGGGGTCAAGCTGATGGTGGGCGGGGAGAGGAAATGGGCCGACTCCCAAACCCCAGCATTCTGGAAGGGCATGGACCTCAGACGCCACCAGTTAGTTAAAGGGATATTTTTCCTCATAGATCTGGGAATTTGAAAATCACAGCTGTACCATGTGTAAACAGACCAAAAGAATGTTATTTGACCCTGAACAGATACTCCCAAAACATTTTACATTGTTAAAATACTGATATTCCTGATGCCAGGCTTATACAGGAGCACAGAGCATAAGCATCCGTTGTGTAGTTTGTCACATAGATATGGTTTCCCTTTATTTGGGGGATGCCGCGTGTCCTACACACACCCGAGGTCTCAGCTATAAGCTAGGAGGCTAATGGCTGGCTGCTAAGGCTGCTAAGGAGCCTGTGTCAAACCCCAGAGCAGCTGTGTGTGTGAGTCAGAGAGAAGGTTCCTAGTGGTGGGTTTCCCTGGTTTTATTCCCCCACTGTCCCCAAGTCTACACAGATCAGCATTGCTCAACTTACACGTTTACATGTCTTTTTTGTTTTTGCTTTGTTTTGTATTTGAGACAGAGTTTCTCTGTATTGATTTGGGACCTGACCTGGAACTAGCTCTGTAGACCAGGATGGCCTCAAACTCAGAGATCCTCCTGCCCCTGCCTCCCAAGTGAAGTTTACATGTTTTAAAAGTGGAATTTTAGTATAATTTTGCAAGTGTTAAAACAGTAGAAGAAAACTGCAGATGTTGGTTATATGTCTAGAAATGGCATGGCCAACTGGCATTTATTTAGTTACAAACTGAGACCCACGTGTAGTTTGCTTGCTGAGCCAGCACATGCTGATGGACAGCCTGTGCGCTTACCCTTTGACTCTGTTGGTCTTGGGAAACAGACAAGTTTCTGCTTCACATGTCATGTCTCGGCAAATGCTGTTATTTTAAATTGTGAAGACCACTTGCGGGGCTGGGGATGGTACAGTGAGTAAAATGCTTGCGTTCAAATATGAGGACCAGAGTTTGGATCCTAGGTAAATGCTAGGTGGGTATGGCAGCCTGCTTGTAATCCATCACATGAGAGGTAGAGAGGGAGGGAAACCCCAGAGCAGGCTGGAGAGCTAAGTAACCCTGCCTCAGTGTGTAAGGAGAAAAACCATGAGGGAGGCGCTCATTGTCAGCTTGTCTCCATATGTGGACACACACACACAGTGTGTCCAAACCTGTGAACATAGGTAAACATGAAATTATCATACACGTGGGGGTAAGGCAACACAGAGTTTGTTTGTTTCCATTGGGCTTTAAAATCCTGGTCAGTGATAAAGTTACTTTATGAATATAAATTAACATGAAGGAGGAAAGATAACTATCAGTCTCTTAAAGTAGCTCTAAATTTTAAAGCTTCAGGCCATGGAATTAAAATGGAATATAAGAAAGGCTTGTGGTAGGTTGTTCTTTATATATATATCTCTTGCAGACGTCTTGTATGAATATATTATTCATCAACTGACTATCTTGACGTACTTGACTACAACAAAAACATTTATAAATTAGATTTTAAAACATTTTATTAAATCTCAAGCTATAAAAATTCCTCTATTCTTTTTTATTTTGACTGTGCAAATGGTCAAAATCCTATAAAATTTGATAAAGAGGTACATTTTATGCACTTAATTGACTAAAAACAACTTACAATAATGAGATAGGATACTTCCTCTTACCTTTGAATAAGGATTACTTGTGTGTGCGTGTGTGTGTGTGTGTGTGTGTGTGTGTGTGTGTGTGTGTGTGCGCGCGTGTGTGTGTGTAGGTGTAGTATTCCTTATGTCTTTGGAGTGTAAACACTGAGAAATTCCAGTAGTCTTCACGTCAGCAAATGAGAAGTAATAAAAACACTTAGGAGCACTGGTCCGCCGCCTTCCTGACGCTGCCTGTGACCCTTTTAATGCGGTCACCAAAGTTGTTGTGATCCCCAGCCATAGACTTGTTTTGTTGCTACTTCATAACTCATTTTGCTACTGTATGAATCATATAGGTATCTGTGTTTTCTGATGGTCTTAGTTGACTCCTGTGAAAGGGTTGTTTGGATACCCCACTACCACCAAGGGGTAGGGATGCACAGGTTGAAAACCACTGTGTAAGAGGTTAGCAAAAGTTTTCTTCCTGGCTTTCTGAAACAGGGTTTCTCTGTGTGGCCCTGGCTGTCCTGAAACTCACTCTGAAGACCAGGCTGGCCTCGAACTCAAGAATTCTACCTGCCCCTGCCTTCTATTGCTGTGATTAAAGGTGAACGCCACTACCACAGGCAGAAGATAGACTTTTTACAGCAGTGCCTGCCACTCACTTACCTAAATTCACTGTCAATGATGTGACCCAAAATTGAATAACGGCATGTCATAGAAAATTGTTTTTAAGGATTACTTACATATCATTTGAAATTTTTCAAAAGTTTAAAAAAAAAAAAAATGGGATTTAGACATTCACATTGCCACAGTTGTCAGCATTTTGTTCGCTTCCCCCGTTGCCCCGAGAGCCATGAGAAGTTGGACAGGAAGCGTGGTCACAGTCCTGTCCACAGCATTGAGCTCATTGTAGGAACGGTGTGCAAAGCTATGTCTTAAGAGACGGTCTCACTTCCATCTTCAAGAAGTGTGTGTAAACTGCAGTAGAGCCAGTGTTTAAGGTGGGCTCCCTTAAGGTAAGCCTGCCTTACAAACACACCCAAGGTGTTTCTCCCGAGAGCTTCTAAACCCTGTCAAGTTGACAGTGGGGGTAAAGGGTAAGCACCACAGAGGTGTGTCATCTTTATAAATTGATTTTTCTATAGGAAAACTGTCCGTGCCTTTGAAAATAAGCATTACTACTTGTACTTTGACTTTCTTTGAATGACATTCTGCAATCCATTTAGAAATGAGTGACGGGGGGGGGGGGGACAACTTCCTTCTACGATTCAAAAATTATGTATTTGAGCAAGATGTGGTAGTGACATAGTTCTTTAATCTCAGCACTCAGAGGCAGCCAGATCTCCCTGAGTTCCAGGCCATCACAAAAACAAACCAAAGTAAAAGTAGTTGGCATGATACCAGTCACTAAATACTTTGTACTCTCTCTGGTTTGAATAGAGCCCTCATTATATAGTAGTAGTTGTGCAGGTCCTCTGGAGTTCTCGCTTTCTAGCCTAGTTCACATATGTGTTCAGACTCCTGTTGTAAGGCGTGGCTTGCTGCGATGCTAATGAGTTCTCATTCCTGTCCTTCACCTCTAAGTACAGTGCATTTTATTTTCTCCTATGTCCATAAGGTATTACTAGACTTCTGAAAGGTAATGGTGGGAGATTCTAACTCTGGCCAAAGAACTCTCTGCCATCTGTTTGGTTGCAGACGAAAAGAATGACTTTTGTAAGGAAGTCTCAAAGCATTGGTGCCCTCCAGCCTCAGCACCCGCCTGGGAACACAGCCTGCAGCTGCATAAACAGCCTCCCTGCAGGACTTGCCAGCGCTGTGTAATGCCTGCCTGTGCACTTACCTGTTCCTTTCTAGCTTACCCACTTGACCCACGACAAGTACCCTTCCTAGTGGGACACACCTCCGTGAGCGAGTGACTGACAGTAACTGTTTTATGACTTTGACCAAGTAAGGCCATGTTCTTATGTCGGAATTTGTTTTCCCTCCTAGGTAGCCTTTCCAGTAAATATATGACTCAGGGGAAAGCCTCAGTGAGGAGGACCCAGCAAGAATCATGAGGGAAGGAAACGCAGCCCTGGAAATGGCCACTCAGGCTTCCCTATCCACTTGGAAAATTAGGTTCACTTCACAGATCCGGCTTCAACGGAACAGTTGAGGGAGATGTCGGAATTTTTAAAATTTTAATGAAATTGTTAATGAGGAAAAGTAAGATTTTAATACAGTCAACATCAATCCCCACAGATTGGAAGAATTTAAAAGAAAGCCATGATGTATTTAAACCAACTTAAAAGAAACAAGTGTAACTGTGGGCCAGTATTCCGTGACAACGGTGTCTTGGTTTTTTAATTCTTTCAAAGCACACTAAAAACAGTGTGCTGCTCACGGAGGAATTAACCCTTCTTCACCTCTGCATCCCTTTCTGATTTTCAAGAGGGGATTCTGTGTGTTGCCGGACCCTGGTGTGGACACACATCAGACACTTGTGGACTGTGGTGCTGTACCTTCACCGAGCATTCTCCATGGTTCTTTGTAGAAGTGGGAGCACAGAATGCAGGCACCTGTGGATGTGTGCCTCTGCGGCCTACAGCACCATTGACAGACACACCTCTGGGGCTCCCTTCTCTAAATGACAGAAGTGTTGTGCTCATAAAAATGAAGTCATGAAAACAAGTAGTCCTATTTGCTGGCTTAAAGAAAATTTCAAGGGGGAAATGAGAGAATAAAAGTGCTTTTTACTTTTTATGATACTTGGAAATTAGGGTGGAGAGCTCTTACACACCTCTGAAGATCAAAGAGGCCGTTGTTGTCTGCCACTCACAAGCTTGATTGGCGTCCTTCTGGATCTGACTGGAGCCATTTCTGAACTGTTTCTCAACTTCACAAGCCTTTCTGAAATAGTACATAGTCAGAACTATGCCTCGGTTTATTTATCATTTTAAAATAAAATCGAACTTTCAACCTGTAACTTTATCCACATTATTTTCTTATAAAAGAAGCCTCATTAGAAAAATCAGTCAAGGATCTGGGACAGGACAAATGTCCCTAATCTTGATGCCTATGAGGTGCCCCTTTGACATGTACTAGCTGTGTGCTGGGTCTGAGCTGCAGGAGATGGGGCCTGAGAGCTTGCCCAGGACATTCCTAGAAATGGGAGGTCTTGGGCCACGCATGTATGTGCACTTCTGCTGCTATTCTAGCCACACAAAGTCTTGGAGAATTTGGGAATCATGCTAAATAAAAATGGGACCAATGACTGCTCAGCTGCTGCTCCTCTTCTCTGGCTGTGAAATGGCAGCATGCCACACCTTCCTGCAAAGGCCCTGTGTTGCCCCTCTGCCCTTAGAAATACCCCACCAGACTAATGTTTATCCCAGGTAGTTATTTTCTACTTGGGTCTTTTGTTGGTTTGGAGGATGTATGTGTTTTACTTATCCCTAACATTAAGAAACAGAATTGCTGTGTTTTCTTCTACCCTTGCACAAGTTTTCTACATTTTGTTTTGATTCTTAAAAGAAATTCTGTGCAACGGGCTGGGGGTTTGATGGCTTACAGTGAGACTGAGATAGTGAGGCGTGTTTGCCAGCAGATGAGGGAGTGGAGTGCCCAGGACACGGCCTTTGTGCGGGCACCAGCTCCCCACAGCCCCGTGAAAGCTGTCTTCACGTAGGACTGCAGTGTCTGCAGCCCGTGTTCTTGCTAAAACCACAGAGATCCATTCCCCAGTTTTTACTGCAGGAGTCGTGGAAACTCCCATGTTCCCTCTTTAAGCAGTCTCGTGGCGAGCTTTGTGGTCGTTTTTCAGTGCTCTTTAAAAAAAATCAGTCTATTTTGTCTTTTACTTCAAAGGTGGCTTCTACGTAAGTGGGGGGGGGGGGGGTTCCCAAGCGGAAAACCCTCACAACACAGATCCCTGAGTGTGTGTCCTTCACAAGTGTTGCACACACAAACTCCAGCTGAAACACGGTGTGCCCGCTCTTTGCTCCCGGCCTCGCTGGGAGTTTCTCCTGCTGCCCCCCCCCCGCGCCCATCCGGCGCCCGCGCCCGGGCAGCTGCCGCTGGCCGATAAGCGGCTCCCGCTCTGCAGCGTCACGGGTGCGTGCAGCTGGCCCGGTGGGAGCCGCTCAGCGTCCGAGCGGCTGCGGCCCGCGCTGGAGCCCCGGCCGGCCGCCTTCAGTCCCGGCGCCTGCCGCCAGGGGGCGCCGAGCGGAGGCAGCCACTGCACTTCCGGTAGCGCCGCGACGGCGAAGCCCGCAAGGTCACAGGTCACCACTGCGCGCGCGCCGTCAGCGCTGACGCCCGCGCGGCCCGGCCCGTCACTCGCCCGGCTGTCCAATGGGGGCGCGGGGAGGGGGCGGGGCCCGCGGGCGGGCCGGGGCCTGCGGCGCATGCGCCGTTGCGGGCGGCGTCGAGGCGCCCGCCGTGTCCATGGAGAGAGGCTGAGGCCGCCCCGAGCCTTCGGCCCGAGCGAGGCTGCGGGCGCCGCGACCTGGCCATGTCGGCGTCGTTGGTCCGCGCCACGGTGCGGGCCGTGAGCAAGCGCAAGCTGCAGCCCACGCGGGCGGCGCTCACGCTGGTGAGTCAGCCGGGCGGGCCTGGCCGCCGCCGACCGGGGCTCCGGAGGGGGGGACCGGGCAGCCGCCGGGGTCACGGCGTCCTGGGAGGAAGGGCGGGCGGGCCGGGCCGCGGAGGGCGAGCCGGGCCGCGGAGGGCGAGCCGGGCCGCGGAGGGCGAGCCGGGCCGCCAGCGCTCCCACCCCGCCCCGGCCCGCCGCCCCCGCCGCCCCGGAGCCGCCGCCGTCGGGTGCCCACCGCGTGCGCTCCGGCGCTGCCCCGGGCCGGCCGTGGGATCTGGAATTGTGTGGCCTGGCTGGCTGTGTTGCGTCCTCGCGAAGGCACAGAGAGCCCTCGGGAGCATCGGGCACAGCGCTCGGGCTCTCTGTGCTTTGCCCGCGTGTTTCTTCTTTTTTCCCCTAAGTGTCACCATTTGGGGTTTTCTCGAGCTGCCCCTTTCTTCCCCGTCCCTACGTTGTTGTTTTCGGCATACGTTATCAAGACTTGCTATGTTTTGTGACAAGCGATAAGTGAGCGAGCTACCTGCCCCCACCCCTGCCGTCGTGTTTACCAGAAGTAACGCCTGCCTTGCACGGACCCGGTCCCTCCCTGCCCGTGCTTTGTAACCGTACGCCTCGTTATGCGCTGTCACAGCGGGTCTCACTTCACAGACTCGGTGTCCCCTGCCCCGGCTGCTGACTCTGTCATCTGAACTCATCCTTCAAGTGTCGCCTTTCCCTGTGATTCTCGTGGTAGCCTGCTGGAGGCTGTTTGGTAAACATTGTGACCTGGCCTGTAACAAATGCAGATAATCAAATGCTTTGGGGGGGAGGGTAGAGGAGACTAGGAAACAAACTGATGCAAATTTAAATATTTTTGCCTGGCCACATGGGTCTGACAGTGGGAATTTGACACATTGGAACCGCTGGAGTGCTCTAGAGTCTAGTAGAAGTGAGCCATGGCAAGGAAAGGTGTACCATGAAAATAGGAGCGCCAGCCATCTCTCTAGCTGATGTCAGTCCTGCAGAGACTTGATGGGCAGTGGTCAGTCCTGCAGAGACTTGATGGGCAGTGGTCAGTCCTGCAGAGACTTGATGGGCGGTGGTCAGTCCTGCAGAGACTTGATGGGCAGTGGTGGGGTGAGGGTTGGACTGGCAATGTCTACAAACCAGGAATGGCTACGGCTCAGTAACCACGTTACTGGAAGTACCTTTGGACACCCAAGGAGAATGGGCTCCTTCCCGCCCCCATGTCGCCAGGGTTAGTAGTAGCATTGAGTTTGTAGGGAGCAGAGAGAAATGTG
This sequence comes from Phodopus roborovskii, assembly GCF_943737965.1. Classification (NCBI taxonomy): domain Eukaryota; kingdom Metazoa; phylum Chordata; class Mammalia; order Rodentia; family Cricetidae; genus Phodopus; species Phodopus roborovskii. The sequence continues at coordinate 3,512,429 of NW_026126482.1, forward strand.
ACAGGCCGCTTTGTCTCCATCCTTGTACCAGGCAGTCTGTGCAGCTCTCGTTTGTGGCTTGAGTAAATGACAGGGCCAGCCGTCCGTGTGGGTGTGTACAGAGGCGCTAGTTCACTGTAGGGGGTGGAGGAGGCACCTCCCCGTGCTGCCTGACGCAGGGGCTGACGGACTCGTGAGGACTTGTTACTTGGTTGGAGTAGGACCTTTGGGACAGCGACTGGCACGTGTCAGCTCAGAAGCTATTACCAGGAAAAGTATACAGAGTACAGCTGGTTCTGGTGCAGTTAGGGTGTGAGGAGGGAGGGAGCCTTTAGCAAAGGATCCTGCGGTTTATTCTTTTAAGCTTTACAGTTGTTAACTCTTTGTCATCAGTTTTGTAGCCCTTGCGATTGTACCTAAACCAGAGTAGCCAACCCCAGGGGTTGGGGTGGGGGAGGGGCCCAGCTGGCAGAGGACGTGCTGTGAGGCAGGAGGCCCAGTTTCCTCAGTTCCCAGATCAAAACAGCTGGGGGTGGGGGTGCTGCATACTTGTAATCCCAGTGCTGGGACTGGAGCAGGCTAGGCCTGGGCTCCAGTGGCCAGCCAGTGACCCTGCTGGACAAGCCCTGGCCCTGTGATGCCTCATTCTGAAACATTCACTTGGGGTGCATTTCCCAGCAAAAAAGGCCCTGAAATAAGTTTTGGTCTGTGGCTGTGAATATTTTAAATTTACATGTATTTAATATGTGTGCATGTATTCGGACATATGTGCCTTAGGGTGGTATGGTAAGAGGAGTCATTTCTCACCTTCCAGCATGTGGGTCCCAGGGATCAACTCTGGTCCTCAAGCTTGAAGGCAAGTTCATTTACCTGATGAACCGTCTCAGCAGCTCTTTAATAATTCTTTAAAACTTCTTCAAAGTGTTCTCCCTTTAAGCATAAAACTGAGTTTCTATGGTTTGCACAGGAGCTAATTAAAAGGCATTGTTAGATTTTCATGTGTTTCGATAATCAGAATTCTTGAATTGAGTCCTACTTGTTGGTAAGTTTCTTGGGAAGATTCGGGTTGAGCTAGTCTAAGGGGTTGCAGACACAGTAGAAGACTATTTTTTCTTTTTTCATGACCATGGTGTATGCACAGGCCTGGCGTCAAGGGGGCCACTTACCTTCTGTCTAGAACCAAACACAGTGCTAACCTAGAATAGGAGATAGCCCCATTCTGTTCCTTCAACTTACAAGAACAGTTCCTTCAGCTCAGCAATGGCATTTCATTCACTCAGGGAGGCATGGAGGCCAAGGGTTAGGACCAGCCTGGAATACAGAGTGTCTGTTTCTAAAACAAGGTAAAGTCAGCCAGTCACTTAGCCGGTTCCAGCTCCTTAGTAACAGCTCCCCGAGAGGAGCATAGCAAAGTTAAGGTTTGATTTGCTCCTTTGACAGCTGCTCAAAGACATTGAGGTCCTGTTACTGTTTAGGAGATGTCAACATTATCCGCCCAGTGCCTGTGTGGGTGAGGATGGTTCTACATTCCTTGTTTTTACTTGGCTGTGTTGAACTGGTGTTTTGAGGAAAACCTGGCTGTAGATTAATTAGGCTGACCTCAAATTCATGATATTCCTGCTGCCTTCAGCTTCCCGGTAGCCAGGAGTATGGGCAGCTGCTGTTTCAATGTTTTTAAGACTTGAGAAAAGAAGGAAACCTGCTGACTTTTAAAAATCAAATTGGGTAACGTAGAAAACCTTATGGGGATAAAACTCAGGCCCAGTTAATCAAAGAGAATCATGTGTTCTCATCTTCACCTTTGACCTGTGCACTGGAAACCCAGGCTCTCCTTCAGATTCCTGCACCAGCAAACACTTTTCTTCTAAGCTTTTTGCTTTATGAGTGGTTTGCTTGTATGTGTATGTACCATGAGTCCCTGGTGTCGAAGAGGCCTTTGGAGTTGCTAAAACTGAAGTTACAGCCGGTGGTGGCCTGCCCTGCCTGCCCTGTGGTTGCTGCTTCAGTCAGTTCTCTGTGTGGACAGCCACTGCGTGCTCTGAGCCATAGAGCCACCTCTGTAGCTTGTCTTGTAAATTGTTTTCAGAAGTTGTATTCTGCTGACAAAGAATAGGTTTATTTCCTGGGCACTTTCATAGGACATATGCTCATAAAAATGCATAGCTGGGAGACCGGGAAGGAAGGGCTTATGGGCAGTCACTTGGAAGTGTAATAAATAAGCACATTTCTTTCTGAAATTAACTTTAGATGATTAAAAATCTATTAGAATCTTTAAAATCTGCACATCTGTTTAATTCCTTCCCACATATGTTCACATTTAAAGGTTATTTCTTTTCCTGGGGCCATATTGTATATAGAGCAACCACTTGGGATGTGAAGCAGCGAGGATTGGGGTGGCTGGCATTTGATGTCACTGGTAGCCGTACCCTAGGTTGATGCTCAGCTTGACACTGCATCCCTTCCTGAGAAAGCAGCCTGGCTGTTGAAGCACACACAGCCAGGGGCCGTGGCAAGGGCTTGCCTTCCTGTTGCTGCACTGCAGCTGCAGCTTTTTCCGAAGATGCTCGCTTCCCAAGGACTAAGAAGCGAGAGCTCGTCTACCAGTCTGTCTAGTTGCCTTGTGCGCTTAATTATTTTAGTGCTTTTATTTGGTTTTATCTCTAAATGTCTTATTGCTGTAACCTTATTTTATGAGAAGTACAAATAATGGTAAGATATAATAAAAAATCACCTGTAATTAGCTTGATTGGTGATAATTAAAGGCTGCCAAATAACCAGAGAAAAGTTCAAAGTGTTGTTATAACTCAGTCGCCTGAGCATCACAAGTTAGACGTGTGTGTTTTCTTTGGCAGTTTGTTTTCTTTTTTGACATGCACCTGTATTCTGGGCTTTGGTCCTGGCCACAGAACTCACTCTGTAGACTGTGCTGGCCTTGAACTCAGGGATTCACCTGTCTCAGCCTCCTGAGTTCTGGAGTTAAAGGTGTGGGCCACCATGCCCGGCTTGTTACTTTGAGTATCTGTTATTCCTTGTCTTATGTCCTCCATGTTTGCCTGTGTGTCACTTCAGTGTCCATACTGCGACTGAGGGTCAGGACTTTACACACTACGCTCACATTGAGTGACTTAAATCGTGCTCTAAACAGCATCCATTTGTATCAGACATGCTGTATTGTTTTCTTTTTGTGTGTGGGTATGTGAGGGGGTGTTGGTACATGTATGGTATAGTATGGAGACTGGAGGCAACCTCTAAAATTATTCATTCCTCAGGAGCCCCCTACCTTTCTTTTCTTTGAGACAGGGTTTCTCGGAGACCTGGAACTAACCCCCAAGTAGGCTAGGCTAGGCTAGGCGGTTGTCTGCTGACTCCCTCTCCCTCCCTCCCCATCCTCATCACCCTCTACCGCACCTGGCCAGCTCATGGTTTGTTGTTTTGCTTTATGGGGATTGAAACAAGTGCTTCACCGGCTCCACTGTCTTCCCAGCCTGGAACACACAGCTTATTATTCCACGTCGTTTTCATGGTTGACGCTGTATTTTCTAAGTTGATTGGTTCTGAGGCCCTTGGTTTGGTCCCACACTGTATTTGTACTTCATCATCTGTCCAGGCCTCTGATCTGTTCCCTGCCAGCTGGAATAGCTAATGGACCCGAGTAGGGTTTCTCTCACATTTGTTAGTGTAGCTGCCACTTTGCTCTGTGCCCCATCCTCTCCTGGACCCAGAATGTCACACTCTAGGCTGGTCGGGCTGCAGTTCAGGGTTTAGTCTTCACGGGAATTCTAGGGAATGGGGTTGACCCTGTTACCCCATGTAGGAAGCTAAATGTTAGAAAAACTGTTTAAGGTGTGTCTGCCTTTGCAACATACCCAGGAAGTAGTCCAGGAATGTTTCAGATGAGACTAGGTACCCAGCAATCCTCCACAAGAAGGTGGCTAGGCTGAACTGCATTCTTAGCTACACATAGCTCATACATAGTCCTGTCACTGAGGAGCATGACTGCTCACCCAGATACCCTGGTATGTCGTTGGCCCACCCTGGAAATGTGTGCCTAGAAGCAGCTCTAGCCATGCATTGAGATGGATCTGAAGGGGATTGAACCCGGAGTTTTGGCTTTTCTGCTGATAGGCTGTTGTGAGCATCTGTCTGGCTCTGGGCTTGTTACAGGGCAGGTAGTAGATACACGAGTTCTAGTCTTCCAGGAGAAGTGGTTTCTGTCAGTGTGGGCGAGTGCCTTGGCTGTGGCTTCCTTTGCTGGATGGGATCCACAGGTCCTGACAAGCAGTGCACAGGTGTGCTACAACAGGCCCTTCAGAGGACGAGCTTCATAACGGTTTCTGTTTTTCCAGACTCCCTCGGCTGTGAACAAGATAAAACAGCTTCTCAAAGACAAACCAGAGCACGTAAGTTGGGTCTGAGAGGGGTTGGCAGAGCTGAAGTTCTGTTCTCAGGACAAGTGTATTTGCTGCCAGGCAAGCACAGGGAGCTGCACCCAAACTCTTGAGTCACGTGGGGGGCTTTCCATGCAAAACAGCTGGTCACTGCTCAAACCCCAGACAGCCAGGGCTCTGTGTGTCACTCTTTGCCAGCTGCAGCCTGAGCTGTCTGTGCTCCTGTCCCCAGAGGCTCCTCCCCAACTCAGGTGCAGCCAAGCCTTTTATCTGGGTTCTGGAGATCGCGTGGCCTCTGGTGCCCTCTATTGTTGTAATGGGGCCCTTGTCTCTGGCCTGGCCTGGCCTGGCTCCAGGGTGTCAGTCATCACACAGTTGATATTCTCAATTCTTTTCAGGTGGGTCTGAAAGTTGGTGTGCGAACCAGGGGCTGTAACGGCCTCTCTTACACCCTGGAGTATACAAAGACAAAAGGAGACTCTGATGAAGAAGTTGTTCAAGATGGTGAGCTCTCTTGTCTTTTTGAGATGGGTTCTTTTGTAGCCCAGGCTAGCCCTAAACTCCTTAATTCCTATTCCACCTCCCGGTGATGGGGTTTAAGTGTGTACCCCACACTTGGCTCTGGTAAGGTATGGGGTGATTTTGTTTTGGTTCATTAACATTTTATGGGCACATTGTTCTGACACTTTATCCTTGTACAAAACTGCCGCCTGTGTTAGGAATAGTCTGCTGAGTGGTGCCTGCCACTCGCCTGCCATTGACACACAGGTTTCATTATCTAAAAGGAGAAGTAACATTTTTCCTGGTGCAAGGAGAGGCTCACAAACTGGAAAGCCCAGGGTCTCCCAGCAAAAGAACCTAGTGAAGCTACAAACACAGCTCTCTGAGGGTTTGGAGAAGTTGTGTTTTGTTTCAGCTCTAAATAGTCATCACTGTGAAAGGTTTGGCTTTTTTTTTTTTTTTTTTTTTTTTTTTTTTGGTGGTTTGGTTTGGTTTACTTTTGGTTTTTTATTCTGACAGTCTTCACTATATGGCCCAGTTTCAGACTCTTGGTTCTTCTTCCCATAAATCCTGAGTGCAGGAGTCACAGACAGTTGCTGTAATTGCTGAAGGTCAAGTTCATCCTCACAGATTTTTAAAAGTTGTATTGGTATTGAGGTCAGAGGTCAACTTTTGAGAGTTGGTTCTCTTCCTTCACCGTAGGTTCTGGGTATCAAAACTCTGGTAATCAGGGTTGCAAAGCAAGCTCCTCGAGGAGCCGGAACTTCTCACCACACACAGACTCTAAGACCATTCTGTTGAAACAGTTTTACATGGGTGTGTGTTAGTGCAGATTCCTGTGGGGGCCAGGACGCAGTTGTGAGCTGCCTAGGGTGGGTGCTGGGAACCCGACTTGGTCCTCTGCAGGAGCAGCACATGCTTTCCAGCCACAGCTTAACTTTTATTAGGTACTGCTTTTGATACCAGCCCCTGTCTTCTTGCAAAGTCTACCAAGGAGTGAGGTACGGTGGCTCAGGCTTAATACTCCCACCATTGGCGATGGGGATCTTATGTTTTAGGTTCAAGATAAGGTCAGTCCAGCCTGGGCTAGCAAGATCCTGTATAAGACATTATTAATTATTAGTAAGACTACAACCCTGGAGAAAGGGAAAGAAAGGGTTTGTGTGCTGCGATGTATTGTTAGTGGCTTGCAGCCCTTTTTGTATGAGACAAACAGGAATTATATTCCCAGATGTGCTTCCATCATATTTAACTGAAATAATTAACCAATAAAGGCCTTTTTAGATTATAAAAAATTGGAGCTGGAGAGATGCTCAGAGGTTAAGTACTGCGACTCTTCCAGAGGACTTGGGTTCAGTTCCCAGCAACCATATAATGCCTCACGCCCATCTGTAACTTTTGGTCCGACACCCTCTTTTGGCTGCTGGTTACTGGCTTCCACAGGCAAACAACCACACACATTAAAAATCTTTGAAAAAAAAAAAATCAGTTCAAAAATGCAAGCCTCAGTTGCTCTCCTACAAAGAACAGGACCTATAGTGTATGTTCATGTTTAAGTGACATCTTGTAAGGAAAACACGTTCTTTTATTTTCAAGAGGTTGTTTCTCCTGCACAGTGGCAAAGGAATGTTACTCATTTTTAAGGCCATCAGCAGATTACAACTCTGGGTCGCATGGGTGTTCTCTGAGGTCCATGTCTCATTGTGTGGTCTGCTTTAAAAAATGCACTATGGAGCAACAGTACTGTGGATGTTTTTACCTGACAGGGTCAGATACAGATGTTCCCCAGAAAACTCATTAACACCATCATTTAAAAACTCATAAAATTACACATTTTCCTACAGCAGATTGGGGAGATGGGGAGTAAGTAAAATAGAGTGAAAGGCAAACCACAGTTTTTGCATGAATGCCATGGGACTTCCATGTATAAATGGGTCTTCCCTGTTATAATTGGCTGGGCAGACTGGGCTGGTGGGAAGCTGTGAGCTTCCTCCCTGTAAAGAAACCCTGGACATGCCCAGAAGCTGTAGCCTATGGATGGTGCCCACCAGAAATTCACTGGCAGGTTCTCTACACTGTAGGCTTTATGTGACATGTGTTTTCTTTTCCCCAAGGGGTCAGAGTGTTCATCGAAAAGAAAGCACAGTTAACACTTTTAGGAACCGAAATGGACTATGTGGAGGACAAACTGTCCAGTGAGTTTGTTTTCAATAACCCCAACATCAAAGGAACTTGTGGCTGTGGTGAAAGCTTCAACATTTGAAACCTCAGGACTCCAAGCTCCAGGAGAGCCGGGATCTACCTGGGAGCTTACTGAAGAAATCATGTGGTCGTCACGTGCTCAGAGTTTAATAATGTGTGCCATCTCAAGGGGAAAATAAAGTGATGCATTTTGGAAATCAAACCAGTGTGCTAAGAATCCCAAAAACCTGGTATCTGTTGTCTTGGAATCTGTATCTGAGAGACCATTGGTTTCTTTGGGTCGCCTTCTGTACAGAAACTCCTACCCCTCTCTTAACACTGCAGTGTGCTTTGTGACCACGGATAACAAGTGTGCACCCATAGATCCAGGCGGGACAGCATAGTGGTAGCTCATTTCCTCACATTTGCCATGGCCTTTTACATTTTTATTAGAAATGTGGTTATCAGGTGCCTCGTTTGCCTGCCCCTCAACAGTTCGACTTCTGAGTGATGGTATCAGAGGTGGGAGCTGCCAGGCCTGGTCTCAGTCCACCTCCTAGGACGAGTTTTGCAATGGTTTGCTTAGACCTTTCAGTTGGAAGCTGTTGTGACAAGCAGCCAGCTAGCTCACTGCACTTCACCCTGTGTGTGTGGAGACTAGATCTGAGGACAAGTTAGAAGAGCTAGACGGTACCCAGCTCTCCTTTCCTCAGGGATGACACCAGTGCTGTGTGACACTCAGTGGGGGCGAGTGGGGGCCTGGGGCCGTGCCTGGGCGGCATTTTCAGAAGACTGTCTTAATTTATGGAGATTGCATTAGTTTTGAATGGAAAAGTCTCATTTAAACCCTTTGTATGAATTGCCATCTTGTTTGTTTAGAACTTTGACACAGTAGTTTCTTACAGAGACCCTGCAGCAGTGGAATGACTCTTGGAGCACAGGACCTCTGGAGCAGAACATGGAAGTATCTCATTCTAATTCCCAATGCGCACATACTCTCTGGTTCCTACATGAAATAGCTGAACTTTTAGTATGTTTCTCACTCGTCTTTTGAGTTGTGATTTTGCTATGGAGTACAGGCCAGCCTCACTCTCTACCATCCTGCTTCAGCTTTGAGACATGCCAGGCTTTTCTTCAGAGCTGTCTTGACTAGTGTTGACATCTTGAGTGACCTGTGAGTTCTTTTATGAAAGGCTGATTTTTATGAAGTAGCTGGGGTTAATATTTGCTATTTACTAAAGTACCTACCACCAAAATGCACCATGTAGTTTTATATAATTGTTGATGAGTCTGTATCATAAATTGTTGATACATCTTTAATTCGTGCAATATTGTATGTAGCAATTGATATCGATTAAAAAGCACCACTTTGTGACCCTAGCGCTGTCTTTTGTTGTGGGAGAGCATTTGGGGTGGTCCGCTGCTAACGACACAGACAACTTCTTGTGCTGCTGTCCTGCTTTGCTGCCTGCCTGTGGTACAGACACACATGCAAACCTCCAGTCATCCTCAGGAGAGAATGCCATGCACACTCTGCAAGCGTTTTCCTTCGATACCTAAGTTTCAGGTTCTCTTCCTTCCAGAAGGGTCTTAGCAGTTCAGACCCAGTGAGACTGTCCTGGACTTACAGAGCCGAGAGCTGACAAATGAACCAAGCAGCACTAATTGCATTATATATGACCCAATCAGCATTAACCCCCTGTGCTTGGAACAAGTACATCATATACTGAATATTTTGATGACCTCCAGGGATGGGAGGCAGATGGAAGTTGGCTTCAAGGTTATGTCCTCTGAGCTAAGTTTTAAAGACAAAAAATGCAGAGGAAAGGGAAGACTGAACAAAACTAATTGGTTTGGGGGAAAATGTAGAGGAAAGCTATGCCCTGAAAAGACCAAGGAACAGGAAGGACAAGGTGGGGCCCTTGAAACAGACTCTTAGCTCTGCAAGGTTATCAGTCTGTACAAGGGAGTCTCAGAATACAACTGCATCCCACCAGACAAGGTACAAGCCTACAAGCATAGCATTGGGAAGCCAAGTCAGGAGTGAACATTCAAGACCAAATTTGAGGGTGTGTGTGTGTGTGTAGCAAGACCCCCGCCTTAAATTCAGATGGAAGAAGTGTCAATCCTGTGTTTATATGCAAAGTGGGCTAGGAGAAGGTAGAACTGGGCTGCTACCAAAACCCTGGAGGGACAGATAATGACCAGTGTGACTCAGCTCATGTGGGTACAGCAATACTTACAGTTTGGGCTTGGCGTTTTCTTACCCAATTTTAACATGGTGAAGACAGGGACTCAGCTGCTCGGCTGGTCTGGCCTGGCTCCACAAGTGCATCCGGACAGAATGGCTCAACCTGTAATCCTAACAGCCACGTCACTTGAGCCACAGCCCCAACCAGGGAGGTTCTCACATATCCACACAAACCCTGTGGCACCCCAAGTGATGTATGGGGGGGCATCAGATGTGCTGGGAGCCTCAGGAGGTGGCAAATGTCTTCATATAACCTCAGTTAAAACAAACTTGACTGTCCCAGTCAGGAAGCTCTGGACTGAATGGGCCAGGGCTGCTGTGGTTAAAAATACTCCATGCATTTCAGAAGGCCATCCTGCTGTGTTTCATTGTCTCCCAAACCCCCTTTCTGCACCACAAGAATGTTTTTTTCCCTCCAGCAGGAAGGGGAGTAGAGATTGGGGGGAAACCCACAAGATTGGGGTTCCTAAGATACTCAGTACTTCCTAGGATTGATTCAGCAGGAAATAACCTCAAAAAAATAGCCTTTGTCATGTTCTGATGTGTGAGCAGTCAGGAAACACATGTCTGTGGTGTTCAGCTGAGCAACAGACCGTCATGGGCCAGAGACAGGATCAGCCCAGAATCAGCAAGCAGCCAGTCTCGGGAGGAAAGCTGACATAGGTTTGACCCCATGGAAGAAAGGAGAAACCGTCTACCTTTGGCCTCAAGTGGTGTTCTCAGAAGAGAACACAGGGAACAGGGTCAGCCTTGCCTCTACACAGACATGCTGAGCCAGTAGCCCAGGGTGCCAGGGTTGGCAGAGCTACAAGAGAAGCATACAAAGGGTCTTTCCCAGCAGCCTTTGGGGAAATGCAGGCTTACACCTTCTCAAATGTCTACTCTGCAGACACATGCAGAATGGATTCCTGTTAAGGTGCCTGGCTTGCAGAGGTTTGTAGTACATGCTGTTTGCCAAATGTCAGAACTCAAATGCCCCACCCCTCTTGGGCTATCTTAGCACAGTTGAACATGTGTCCCTAAAGCCCTCACTTATGACTTTTTGAGGTTTGGTCTTTGTAAGGATGCAGGCATTATGCCTCAACATTGGGAAAACCCACAGGCATGCAGAGAGGCCTAGCCTCTCAGGCCTGTGGAAATAATACAGCTCCCTCGTTTAGTGTTCGTCACTCGGCTAATGCCATCCATTTCATCATACGCACAAATCCTCACCGTCTGAGTGAGACTAGTTTCTTTGGTGAAATACATGAATCAATACTTCAGTTCTTTCAATAGGTTCTCAGAACTGAATGCTTCCTGTCTAGGGTTCAGATGGCTCCTGAAAGGAAGCAGTGCTCAGCATGCGGGATCTCTCAGAAGCATCTGCACAACAAAGACATCCAGCCAAAAGACGAGACTGGCAGGTAGAAAATCCTGGCCAGCAATATATCCAACATAGGGGTAATACCTAAAATGTACAAAGAACTCAAAAAACTAGACATTGAGAAAGCAATCCAATTAGAAAATGGGCCCCAGGACTACACAGAATCGTCAAAAGAAATACAAAATGGTTAATACAGTTTGTAACGTGTTCAAATTATTAGCCATCAAGGAAATGCAAAATAGCAATGAGCTGGGCTGTGGTGGTGGCTCATGCCTTTAATCCCAGCACTCGGGAGACAGAGGCAGGCAGATGAGTTCGAGGCCAGCCTGCTCTACAAAGCTACACAGAGAAACCCTGTCTTGAAAGAACAAAAACAACTCAACAATGGTGGGTGGGAAGGATGTGGGAGAGAACACGTGTGTGTAGATTGCTGCAGCCACTGTGGAAATCAGCGTAAAGGCTTCTCAAAATCCTGCAACACAGTCCAACTATCCCGATCCTGGGCATATACGAAAAGACTCATTCCGTCCTACAGAAATACTTGCTTGCTGGGCGGTGGTGGTACACACCTTTAATCCCAGCATCCAGGAGGCAGAGGCTGGTGGATCTCTGTGAGTTTGAGACGAGCCTGGTCTACAAGAGCAAGTTTCAGGACAGGTTCCAAAGCCACAGAGAAACCCCGCCTCAAAAAACCACAGCCTAGAAGCCCATAAACTGACTGAGGAATAGTGGAAATGATAGAATGGAATTTTACTCTGCCATGAAGAAAAATGAAATTAAGTAACCTACAGGGAAATGGACCGAATGATACTACACTAAGGTAGTCCAAGCCAGCAAGATGAACCCTGTGTGTTCTCAAGTGGATCCCAGCTTTGAGTCTCCAGGGTTGTCTGGTTCATTTGGAGTGTCTGGAGAAGGGCAGGATGCTAGAGAAGGCGAAAGAGGCCGGAAGGGGAGAGGGACGGGGCCTTAGGGTTGAAGAGTGAGTACGACTCCGTGGCTATGAAAGCAGGGGGCACTGGGGGCTGAAGGGTTAAGTGGATGTTAAGGCAGGGGATGGAGGAGAGGAGTTAATGGTGTGGGTTAACCAAACTGCAGATAGATACAATTCCCTTCTAGAAATCCACCTTTTAACTGGGCGGTGGTGGCACATGCCTTTAATCCCAGCACTTGGGAGACAGAGGCAGGCAGAACTCTTGAGTTCAAGACCAGCCTGGTCTACAAGAGCTAGTTCTACGATAGGCTCCAAAGCTACACAGAGAAACCGTTTCAAAACAAAAAACAAACAAGAAATCCACCTTTGTTGTTGTTGTGGAGGCAGGGTTTCTCTCTGTAGCTTTGGAGCCTGTCCTAGAACTCCCTCTATAGACCAGACTGGCCTTGAACCCACCTGCCTCTGCCTGGGATTGAAGGCGTGCGCCCCCACCACCCGGCAGAAATCACCTCCTTAGAAATAAGAATTTTTTTAAAAGTCTGAACACAGGAACTCTGCATGGTAGACAGGGGTGCCTCCCTAGAAGACATGGGGTATTAAATGAAAATCCCAGAGAAACTAGTCAGAGGGCCAGAGCCCCCTAAAATAATATAGGCTACTGACTACCATTGCTCTCAGTCGCCCACCACGACTAGATGGTGAGACTTAGTGATGACACACACAACTAGATGGCGAGACACATTTGCAACACAGAAAGCCAGAACGGACCTCGAAACCTCCTCCCCGGCACCTGAAAAATGAGTCGTAACCGGTCAAGGGCTGTGACAAGTGACTGTTGAATGTTCTGCCCTGTATGAGACATCTTTATCGATACCGATAAACCCCCATCCAAGGCTGAGGGCCACAAGGTAAAAGCTGGAGGAGAGCACCGTAAACACCGCCTCCTGGATGTGGCAAGGCTGTAGCACTCAGGACCCATACAAGATGAGCTATGCAGTGGGACAGGGATAGAGGGTCGTGGGAGGTAGTTATCCAGAGAGGTTATATTAATGTACCGAAATGTCAAAAGAACAAGATTCAAAACATCTTAGCAATTGGAATTTTTCGTAAGTGATTTACAACACTCCGTTTCCTATAAACTGGGTATAGAAAACAATCCCAACATTTACTGGGTGCTTGCTACCTTACTTTATGACTAAGTTACGAAGAGCAAGCCTGGGACCTTACACCTGCTGAGCGAGCACCCTACGCCTCTCCCCGTGCACTGCTGAGCTGCATCCCCAAACCAAGCACTTACAGCCCTATAAAGACCTGTGCACAGTAAAACTCACTTAGCATCACAACCAGCTCAGCAGTGCTGGCCCTTCCCAGATTCACGAGCTACACGTGGGTGCCACGTCTGTTTTCTATAAAACACTCTACTACAGAAATAGACTTGAGACTCACAGGTTGAGGAGTTCGAGTCCCTCAGCTTTAAGAGCTGCAGGGCCTGTTGTGAGGCAGAACAAAACTATAGAATTAAGATGCCGTGAGGCAGCTCCACTTAGCTCACAGTGGAGCAAATCCAAGCCAGACCAAATCCCAGCATGGAGATGGGACTCAAGCAGGAAACCCTACCCATCTGTGGAGGTACTGGCAACTGTTTGCTTTTGGGAGAGGGAGAACATTTTCTCTAAGAGCCAGACCTCCTAGAGAAAGTCAGCCATGTTGCAGTAGAGGTCACACACCCAGAACATTCCGGCTGCACAAATTGATCCTGATGGTTTGTTTGTTTGTTGTTAAGAATACAAAACTGGATGGGTGCAGAAGAGATCAAAACACATACAAAACTCTCAAAGAACACGGTCGATTGTTTATTTGTTTTGTTTTGGGAGATTTTGTTGTTGTTCTGGTGGTTTGGGTTTCAATGTGTAGCCTTGTCTATCCTGGAACTCACTCTATATACCAGGCTGGCCTCGAACTCACAGAGGTCCATCCACCCCTGCCTTCTGAGTGCTGGGATTAAAGAAGTATGCTACCACCACTTGGCTAATATATGATTTTAAACCAAGCTTAATAGAGGAAGGAAACAGTGAGGACCCATCCAGCTGGAGAGACGGGATGAAAGAGAAAAAAGCATGGGCTAAGTTGTCTTCAGAGGCGCCCTGACAGGATTTCCATTAGCCCTGCCTCTTAAACTTCCTACCACCTTTCACCCAGGAGTCAGCCTTCATTAATCAACACATGAGCCTCTCAGGGACACTCCAGACAGGTTAGTTTGCCCATAAATGGGGGACCTGGGGTTCTGGTGGCAGTTTTCCTAACTGCACCATGCCAGGGATTTTCAAACTCAGTGAACTGAAAATCACCTAAGGTGTGGGGTCACAGAGGCATCTCAGCAGGGAAGAGTCCTAGCTTTGGTTCACTCACCTGGCAGCTCACAATCATCTGTAATCCCAGTTCCAGAGGAACGGATGCCCTCTCCTGGCTGCCAAGGGCACTGCACGTGTGGTGTGTGGATAACATGCAGGCAAAACACATATAAAAAAATAACATTTTTAAAAAGTTTAATTACCCAAAGAAATTTGATAAAATGCATATCCTAGCAGAATGTAGTAGGGCACACCTTTAATCTCAGCACTTGGGAGGCAGAGGCAGGTTGTTCTCTGTGAGTTCAAGGTGAGAATCCCAGACTAATCCGGGCAAAACAGATCCTGACTTAAGAAAATAATAGTATAAAACATATCCTCAGGCTTCTTTAAAGATTTATTTATTTATTGTGTGTACAGTGTTCTGTCTGCATGTATCCCTGCAGGCCAGAAGAGGGAGCCAGATCTCATTACAGATGGTTGCTGGGAATTGAACTCAGGACCTCTGGAAGAGCAGCCAGTGCTCTGAACCAATGAGCCATGTCTCCAGGCCCACATTCCTAGGTTTCACTTGCCAAAAATCAAATGAGCCTCAGGAAGCAGATATCAACTTTCACCCAAATAAATGGATGCAAGAGGCCTGGAGCCACTTTGAAAAACACCACTCTGCCTGGAAAGTTCCTTAGGGTTGTTACTTTATTATTATTAGTTGCTACATATTGCCAACATCATATAATAATTACAGCTGCAGGATGTTTCTCAACACCATCTTGCTGCGTATGCTTGTGCATTTTTCCTAGGGCATTCATCGCGTGGAAACTGGTTATTTATTGATCTATTCGATTAGAAAAATACCTAGGCAACCCTCATTATATCCGAAGCATGTGAGTGGAGAAAATCACTTACCTGTGGTGAAGAGTGATGGGGTGTCCCACAGGCCTGCTCAGATACAGCACCAAGCCGTTAGTGACGCAGAGTGATGTCGGTGAGTTTACGTTTTCTATGGGGACACACACAGGCCAAGCATGACTGGTTCCACTGTCTACTTTTGCTTGGGGAGGGAGGGAGTATACTCGGTTTTTGGCATGGGTGGCGCTGAAATGGTTCTATTGCTGTGAAGAGACATGATGACCAAGGCACCTTAAAAAAGACAGCATGTAATTGGGGGTTTTCTTACAGTTTCAGAGGGTGAGTCTATCACATCATCATGGTGGCAGGCAGGCAGCGGGCAGGCGGCAGGCAGCAGGCGGGCAGTGCTGGAGAAGGAGCTGATCTATGTCCTGATCCACTGAGAGAGACAGACACTGGGCCTATTATGGAATTTTGAAAACTCAAAGCCCATCCCCAGGGGCACATCTAGAACAAACCCACATCTCCTCCGATGTGGCCATACCCACAGCCCATGCCTTCTAATAATCCTTCCCGGATAACTCATCAGCTAGGGACTAAGCATGCAAATCTATGAGCCTGTGGGGGCCAGTCTCAAACCACCACAGAGAGGGACACTTCAGACTCTTGATCTGAAGGTTCATGATCTGCCAACTGAGAGAGAGCCTATGAGTGTGCACTCTTAGAAGCTGCCTCAGCCTCATCCATTGCAAAGCTCACAGTAATTCAAAATTGTGGTAAAATTGTAAGGCATGGACAGCTGGTGTCCATGACTCTTGGAACTGAAACAGTAATTTCCCGAGGGTTTGGGACGCTGTCAAAGTTCATTTCAGTGCCTACTTCCTGTGCTCAGCAAAGTTGTGTCATCATGCATCATGGTTGAAGTTTTGCTTTGAGACGATCCTGACATGGGCTTTAAGGGACTCTTGACTCTCGTCTGAGCTTACAAATATCTAACGGAAGGCAAAAAAAAAAAAAAAAGTTTAAGAAGTTTATCAACTACATCTTTGAAATAGCCCATGGGGCAAGTGCACACACACATACACGCACGTGTGCAGGCATGTACATACAATCATAGATACATGCACACACACGGACTCACACTCACATACACTCGCATGCTGGAGTCAGAACCAAGTCAGCTCTCTATCAGGAAGGAACATCATTTTGTGTTTGCAGAATCCATATTAAGACTCTCACATAACCAGTCTCTTGATGGACAAAAGTGGTCCTTCCTCCCTAATCCCTAAGACCCTGTGACCTCATGACCTCTCGGGGAAAGCCTGACGTGTTGGGAAGTGAGTTCCTCTGTCCTGAAGGCCACGCTCTGTTCACCCATACTTTGTATTTCAGTGGGTTCCATGAATCAGCCTCCCAGAAATAAGATCTTCGTGAGGTCAGGGTTGCACCGGGCCATGGTAAACTAAATACAGTTTCTAGAGTAAGATCAGGAACATGAGGGAATCCGTTCTCTCCACGCCTATCAAATATGCCAAATATAGCAAATAATAGCATTATTCATAGTAATCAGACAGTGTTTCTTGGGATAAACATAACTGGAAGACCTGTCCGATGAAAACTTTAACACTGAAGAAGTCAAGAGGACACTAAAAGGTGGAAAGACCTCCCACACTCATGGACAAGAAGAAAGCGGCCATCCTATCCAAAGTGGCCTAAAAACCCGAAGCATTCCTGTTGTGGGATAATCTTTTTGTACACTGTGTGAAGGTATGTCATTGTGCTTGGTTTAATAAAGAGCTGAATGGCCAATAGTTAGCTAGGAGATGTAAGGCAGGACTTCTGGGCAGAGAGAGGGAACTCAGGGGGATGAATCTGGCATGCCAAGAGACCCCTGAGAGATGCCGAGGAAGTCACATTATGGAGGAGAGGTAAAGAGCCACATGGCAGAATGTAGATTAATAGAAATGGGTTAAGTTGTAAGAGCTAATGGGACAAGCCTAAGCTAAGGCCAAGCTGTCATAGTAAAGTCTCCATGACATTATCTGGGGGCTGGAGGGCCAAAGACAGTTTGATAAGAAACACTAGCTGCACTTAGCGCCCAATGTAAGGCATATAACTGGAACCCACTGCTAGAGGCCTATAGAGGCGCGGCTCCTCTAATAAGCCCTGCAGAGCACCCAAGCGCCACACTACCAGTGGGAAACTAGTTGTTAGAAATGCCTGCCCCAGCGCGGGCCCAGAAACTTTCCAAAGCTGGGGTGGATAGAAGAGGCGCCAGGCCTACAGCCATGAGTCTTGGCTCTCACCAACCTGAAAGGAGCAGAGCCAACCACTAACCGGCTGCTAAGCAGAGCTGCTCAGCAGGTAGCCCAGCCACAGCCACAGCCCAACAGTTTGAGGTTTGGCTCATGCAGTCAGAAGAGGCTGTAGGCATGCAGTAAAGCCAGAGCCAAACCAAGACGACTTCTGAAACAGGTACAGTGTGGTTAGAAAGCTTAGGCGCTGAAGAAAGAAAATGGGTATGATAGTCATAGAAAACAAATAGTTTAAACTATAATAAAGGAGGGGGTCTTTAAAGAGAGTAAAGAAATGTGAAAAGAATAAGCCACATAAAGATAGGAAATAACACAGGGAGCTTGGGTGCTATATAATACTTTATTAACTTTTTTTTTAATTTTTAGATTTATTATGTATACAATGTGTCTGCATGTATGCCTGCAGGCCAGGAGAGGGCACCAGATCTCGGTACAGATGGTTGTGAGCCACCATGTGGTTGCCGGGAAGTGAAGGCAGGACCTCTGAAGAGCAGCCAGTGCTCTTAACCATTGAGCCATCTCTCCAGCCTTGTGCTTTGTTAATTTTAAATGCTAACACACAGAAACCAGTGGCTGCTGAGAGATTCTGGATTGTGGAAACAACTGCTGAATTAAGCCAGCCTATACATTTTAAGGATGTCAGGAAATGTGTTGGGGGAAAGGTTGTGCCTTTATTTCCCCCAGGAAACAAAAAGCTATGGACTCCTTTAAAATGAAAGAAGACCAGATTTGATCAGGGGAGACTCCTGAAAACCTTGGCTACAGACATGAAGAAACAAGCCAAGAAAAACCACACAGGTGACACACAGGCTGATTCCTTGACGTGGGAACAGCTCTGAGATGGGATGAATCTTGCTGGCTACGGAGTCCTCATGACTTATTATTACACGCCATCCTTTCATTCGGCATGGTTGGAGATTGGTATTAGTCTGGTTGTGCAGCCCAAACAGACTTATAAAGCAGACAGAAGCCTGTTACCTACTCAAACATAGAACAGAAACTCGTCTTTAGCTGACTTGTGCACACTGCACAATCCATACTTGTGTTAATGTAGAGAGATCTATGTTACCTTTAAAGGTTTGTGTGTTTTAAGGGGGGGGGGGGGAAGGACCAGACACCAATGAAAGACAATTAGCCCAGGTGATCCAGCCCTTCAGGATACCTCTGTTAGAGTTTCCTCAAAATTCTGCATCCAGAACAGATTCAAAGCTGCTGGCTGTGATGCTCCAGCCAGGACTTCAGATAAGCTGTGCACTTTCCCAGTGCACAGAGACTGGACAACAAATGATACAGCCAGCTCTCCCACGACTTGACCATTATCCCAATTTTCTCAGGGCCCACCCCAGACAACGGGAAGTAATTTTGAGAACAAGACACCCACATTCCCCAGAGCTGGAATAGGCGGTTGTTGGTCATTCAGTGGGTTGTGGGTGTTATCATTGCTTAGGGGGTTGGTTAGAAGTTCATAGTTAAGGAAAAAACAAGGCAAAGGATTCAGGAATCTCTTTCTGAATAGAAAAAAGGGCTGATACAGGAATGATTGGATAAAAGGGTAGATTATTAAATCTATTTTTAAACTAAAAAGTACTAATCCTAAACATTTATATTCATATGAATTTTTGAATATTGATACAAATTTTAGGTTGTTTTTGAGATATATGTGTGTATATATGTATACATATACACATATATATGTATATGTTTCTACTCTTGTTTAAAGTATTCTACCTATGTATCTCTTGAAAGACTTTACTATTTAAGGGTAGTTAAATACAGGTTAGTTCTTGGTCATCTATAACAAACTTGTCGTCAGGTATGTTTTCAAGATCAAACAGCTATATTATAGACAGACTGTCTTCAAACACTTCAGAGATATGCAGAATATGGCATTTAATATGTTTTAGTAGCATAAGGCTTTTCATGACCATGAGAGATATAGCTGGTCCAGGCAGCACCAATCTACTTCAGATGAGATAATGAGCATAGAAGGAGTTTGCTTTTATCTGTGGCAAAGCAAGCCACTGAGTAAGACACTACTTTTGCCTTGACTGTTGACAATATGCTGTTCAAACTGCACAAAGCAGGGCACAAAAGGTGACTCCCAAACTGTGCCAAGACAAAGTAGGACAGTCCTTCAAAATTCCTGCTTTACAAAAAAGTCTGTCAGAAATTCTCAGCCTGTAGGCCAAAGATGGACGCCCCAACTTTGCAGAGGAACCTAGGCACCCCGATGTCTTTGTTGTTTCTACAGTTTTGGAAGTTGCTTACTCTGTACTTCTGTTTACTCAGATAATATTTTATCAGTCTTGGATCTTTGACGGGAATTGAACACTAGATAGTTACACCATTTTCTTTGTTCCCAAATTTGGGAAAGAAAGTTAAAAAAGATGTAGAGTTTATAATGTTGAGAGACATAAAAACAAGCTGCTTACTTAATAAAATGTTTAAAGGTCTAAGAAGGTATTTTTAAGACAGTCATACAATTTGTGATAAAAAAAATCTTTGGACTTATCAAGATAGAATAGATAATGGGATAATTTCTCCGAATTTGCCAAATACAAATTGACTGGACATTGTGAATGTAATCCTTACCTGTTAATTTTTCTTATTGTTAAAACCTTTCCGTTTTATTTAGACAAAAAAGGGGGAAATGTGAGGTAATCTTTTTGTACACTGTGAATATGTTTTGTTATGAGTAGGTTTTTCCTGCCGGTCTGGTCCCACTGCCACGCCTGCCCCAAATAATACACAGAGACGCTGTATTAGATATAATTCTGTTGGCCAGTTACTGGCATTTCTTGTTGGCTAGCTCTGTCTTCAATATTAACCCATTTCTATTAATCTAAGTACTTCCACATAGTCTTATCTTATTGGAGAGAGGGGCCAGAATTCTACTCTCTCCATCCTCCATCTTGAATCTATTCCCTTGTACTTCCTCTCTCCTCCTTGTCTCCTAGTCCCGCCTATCTTGCTTTCCTATTGGCCAACAGTGTTTTATTCATTAACCAATACAAGAAACATTTACAGAATGACATCTCCCATCATCTCTTCTGTCTAAAAAAGAAGGGTTTTAACTTTAACATAGTAAAATATATAACAAAACAGTTATCAAATAAGAACCACAGTTAACAATATTTAGTTCATTAACATTTAGCAAGATTAAAAAAAATATTCTATCATCTATCCTATCTGTGAGTCTAAAGTCCTATATGTAACTTATCTTTAATCCTAAGGAAAACTATAACCATAACCATCTGTCTTCAACTCCTTCAAAGACACAGAAGGATAATATATAAACTCCATAAATGACAGAGACAACTCACTGCCTGGTCAGTCACCTGAAGTTCTTCTGTAATCTTCCATATTCAGCCCATAGGCCATAGTGTGTCTGGCAGACTCCTCAACAAAGCAGGAAACTTTAAACTGTCTTCTTGTATTGGCAGTTTATCAGTCACTTTTCTCTGTGTCCTGTAGAATGTCTGGCAGACTCTTCCATGAAGCAGGAACTCTGTAGCAAATGTCCATCTTGTATCCACAGTCACTTTTCTATAGGTCCTGCATGTCCAGTTTATACAGCATAAAGTCAAACAGTCCAGACAAGAGCAGTATCTTGTCCAAATGGATAGTCTTGCCATATTGAAAGCAAACTCCATAACGAGTTTCTTTGATGTCCATCTTCCTTTCTGATGCAGGTGATGTGGCCAGGAGCAGTTATGTCTCACTGTTAAGAAAAACCCTAAACCGTTTTAAATGCCATATTCTGTAGGTCTTTAAAAGGTTTGAAGAATGCCTATCCATCTCAAATACATCTCTGTGTATCTTGAAAACCTAACTTAACTTTAAGTTTTGACTATCATAGGGAAAACCTAACTAAAATTTTGACCATTATAGATAACTATCTATAACCTGTATTACATTATACATTATATTTCCAAATGAGCTATATAAACACAATACCTAAACAAGAAGAAATATACATATCACAAAATTGACCTTAAATTTGTATCAATAAATGAAAATCCATTCCAAAACAAAGTATCCATATCTATACCATAATCCACTTTTTACCTTTAAAGAGAAATTGGTTGTAATCATTAACCATGTATAACCAAGCCTATTTAAATGAAAACAAACATTTTTAGACATTATTTGGGAATTTGGGCGTCGTTCTTTCCAAACTGCTTCCTGCTGGTAGGGGGCGCTGTCTTGGGGGATCCTAAGAAGACACAAATTCTGGCTGTAGTCTGTAAGGCTGCCTCGTCCCAGCTGTTTTGAATGTTGGATCACCTGAGATACTGCTTGGGGGGGGGTCTTGCTTGATCAAACCACATTAATCTGGAAGGAATCCACAGCTTTTCGTTTTCTGTGGAAACAACTAAAAAACCTTTTCCCCAGTAATCTGTCCTTGAACTTAAATTTTGAAGTCAAAGCATTTTTAAAATATATAAATTGAATTAATCCAGCAGTATTTCTTTTAACAGTTATTTCCTCTGCAGTCAAACGATACAAAGACAATACATACAGTATCCAGATTCTCTCTGTGCTTTCCATCTTTACATGGCTTTTTTATTACTCTAGTTCTTCTTCTATTTTTTCATTTTTTTGAGACAGGTTTCTCTGTGTAACTTTTATCTGTCCTAGAATTAACTCTGTATACCAGGTTTACTTTGAAATCACAGAGATCTGCTTGCCACTGTCTCCGAGTGCTGGAATTAAAGGTGTGTGCCACCACATGCAGCTACTGTCTTTTTATTATTCTTTTTAAAACTATTTTATCCTGTTTCCTTTTCTCTCCCAAGCCTATGTATATTTTAAAACACACTGTAAACCTTTAGAGGTTTTTCTTAATCTGAGTCTGTCTTTACTGTAAATCTTTATCTTTTTGTGGCCACGGGTCTTTTATCTGGTAAACAACAACATTGCTAAAACGAAAACCACAGCTGTATTAGCCTCGGTTTATCCAAGATGGCGGCGGGTACTTTTACCGCCAGAACTGAGAACCGCTCACTGCCTTGGTCTACGCTGCCATCCAGCAGCCTGCTGCCGGCTTGGAGATGTGGTCACTGCCATTGCCAGCTCTCGTACACACCATTGAATCGTTAACAGAGCTCTTGCCTTGTGGCGTTTTGCCGCTTATGCTGAGTCAGGAAACCTCCCTTAAAGGAGTCTCACAAATCTCTGTCTCTAGCAAAGCAGAGCCCAACTGAGAAAAATGCCGCTACCAAGAAGCCTTGCTTGTCTCTGTTTCTTTTGTTTCTAAAAACTTGACAAAAGCTTATAAAAGTGTTTAAGTGGGAGTTCTTCCGTCCACATTGGATGCCATTATGTTATGAGTAGTTTTTCCTGCCAGTCTGGTCCCACTGCCCTGCCAGCCCCAAATAACACACAGAGACTCTGTATTAGATGTAATTCTGTTGGCCAGTTACTAGCATTTCTTATCAGCTGGCTCTGTCTTAAATATTAACCCATTTCTATTAATCTAAGTACTTCCATGAGGTCTTATCTTACCAGAGAGAGGGGCCGGTGTTCTACTCTGTCCGTCCTCCATCTTGAATCTCTTCCCTCCTACTTCCTCTCTCCTCCTTGTCTCCTAGTCCCGCCTATCTTCCTTTCCTATTGGCCAACCGTGCTTTATTCATTAACCAGTATGAGAAACATATTTACAGGATGGCATCTCCCATCAATGTGTTGCTGTGAGTGGTTTAATAAAGAGATGAAGGACCAGTAGCTGGGCAGGAGGTTGGGCAGGACCTCCAGTCAGAGAGAGGAACTCACTGGGATAAATTTGGCTTGGCAAGAGAAGCCCATGAGACACCAAGGAAGTCAGACATACATTATGGAGAGGTAAAGAGCCACATAGCAGAATGTAGATTAGTAGGGACAGGTTAATTTAAGTTATAAAAGGTAGTGGGACAAGCCTAAGCTAAGATCAAGTATGCATAATTAATAATAAGTCTTCATTGTCATTGACACTGAGCAGCATCAGCTGTCACAGTAAAGCAAAGATTTTACTCCCATGGTTCTAGTCTCTTGTTAATCACAGCTGATTCTTCGGCCCCAGCTGACCAGAATCACAGACCTTAATTCAAAATGTCAAGTGGCCCCGATGGAAGCCTTAGCTTCCCCCTGCAACACTGCAAGCCAGGTGCCCTCAACGGTGTTGCTCCTAGCATTACCCTCTCATCTTCCAGTTTCACATCAAGCTTTGAAAAGTCCTCAGCTTTTCTAAAGACAAAGTTCCAAAGTCCTTCCACAACCCTCCCCCAAACACAGTCAGGGACCTCACAGCAATAGCCCCACAGACCGGGCACCAATTTCTGTCTTAGGGCTACTATAGCTGTGATAAAACACCATGACCAAAAACAACTATGGGAAGAAATGGTTTACCTGGCTTACATGTCCCGAATCTAGTCCACTGAGGGAAGCAGGTCAGGACCCCGGAGGGTCAGGACCCGGAGGCAGGAGCTGGCGCAGACGCCTTGTGGCTTGCTTTCTTATAGAACCCAGCTGACGCCACCCACAATGGGCTGGTCGCTCCCACCGCAATCACTACTTAAGAAAATGCTCCACAGGCTTGCCTACAGCCAGATCTCTGCTGTGCTGGGATGTCTCTGATTTGAACCTGTGCATAATGTCACAGCTCATGAGTTCATGTCTGCACCAGTCCTGTTGTATAAACAGAGTTCTTAATTGGTCTACATAATAAAGGCCGGAGTCAGATAGAGAGGGAAATGCCCAGAGATCAGGGAGAAGGAGCGAGCCACAGCCACACCTCACCTCCTCAGGGTCTCAGCAGACGAGATTTCCTGTTTCTCCCTGCTTATATCCTGTGTCTGCCCAGCTACCTCACTTCCTGTCTGTCTGTACAGACCTCCAGACCTCTATGGTTAGCTAATGGCACACTCCATCCTCTGAACCTCCCACCCTCCCAGGCTTCATTTGTACAAGCCAGACATCCCTCGAAAGTCAGCTTCTGGCGTCATTCATCACCTCGGGCTCTGACAATCTTTATTCTTCCACACAGATGCCTGAGCCTTGAGGGGAGGGGATGGCATACATGTACTTTTTAATTCATACAAAACTTGGAAGTTCTGTTTTCTACTAACTGCCCTTATTGATGTTGATATACTAGGCATTCAAAATGTTTTCCTATACTCCATTCTCATTACAAGACTGTCAAGTGAGAAGGCAAGAGAAATGTTACTTGTAACAGAAGTATTTGATACTGTTGTTTCCAGGAGAGAAAGCAGGGATACAGAGGGGATGCTGGGACTGTGGACCTAGCAGATGGCCAGGCACACAAAACAACTCTACTTCCAAGCTGGCCAATATTTTAGGTTAAAGTCATATTCTCAGCTATGAAACTGCTTGCATTTTAAGCCTTGGACCTTGTCTTAGAGAAGGTTTTCATCACGCCAAATCCAAAAGGCAAGTTGAGGAGAAAAGGGTTTATGAGGCTTACATTTTCACACAGCTGTTCACCACTGAAGGGAGTCAGAAGAGGGACACCGGAGCTTGTACGGAAGCCATGGAGGGCGCTGCTCCCTGGCTGCTCAGATGGCTCGCTCAGCCTGCTCTCTTTTAGAACCCAGGACCACCAGCCCAGGGATGACCCCAACTATCTTGGTCTGGGCCCTCCACCATTGATCACTGTCCTAGTTAGGGTTTCCATGGCTGTGAAGAGACACCATGACCGTGGCAACTCTTTGTTTGTTTTTGGTTTTTGGAGACAGGGTTTCTCTGTCTAACAGTCCTAGCTGTCCTGGAACTTGCTTTGTAGACCAGGCTAGCCTTAAACTCACTGAGATCCATCTGCCTTTGCCTCCCAGCTGCTGGGTGGGATTAAAGGTGTGTGCCACCACCACCCAGCACAGCAACTCTTATAGGAAAGCATGTAATTGGTTGGGCTTGCTTACATTTTCAGAGGTTCAGTCCATTATCATGGCAGAGAGCATGGCAGTCAGACACAGTGATGGGGGGGGGGGGTAACTGAGAGTTCTACGTCTTTCAGGCAACAGGAAGTCAACTGAGACCTGGGTGGTGTCCTGAGCCTACCAAACTTCAAAGCCCCCCCCCACAATGGCACACTTCTTCCAACAAGGCCACACCTCCTAATAGTGCCAGTCCCTATAAGTTTATGGGGGCCAATTTCATTCAGACCACCACAATCTCTAATTGAGAAAATGCCTTACAGCTGGATTCATGGAGGCGTTTCCCCAGCTGAGGCTCCTTCCTCTCTGATGACTCTAACTTGTGTCGAGTTGACACAAAACTAGCCAGTACAACTGACCCCTTATCAACTTGATACACAAACACCTTGCTATTAAGCCATGTCCCTTCCTTTCTTATTCATCCCCAAAATCTCACATTAAAATCATAAGTAATTTTAAAAGTTTCACAGTCTACAAACTCAAACACATTAAAATACCCAAACTCTTTTAAAAGTTCTAGTTTTTCATCTGTGGGCACCTTTAAAAATCAAAGTTAAATCAAATACCTTCTTCAAGAGGGAAGAACCAGGGTATCGTCACAATCTGAACCAAGGAAAACCAAACTCCAGCAGCATAAATAACTCAGTGTCCAATTATCTGAGATTCACTCATCATCTTCTAGACTCCTGCAGAGGACTTGGGTCACTTCTCCGGCTCCGCCCGCTGCAGCACACACAGCTGTCCTCCCGGCTCCAGCTGGCTCCTCTCCACAGCTGCTGCTGTTCTTGGTGGTCATCCCACGGCACTGGCATCTCCAAAATGCTGGGGTCCCTTGCTGCAACTGGACTGCACCTTCACCAGTGGCCCTCATAGGCTCTCCTCATGGTGCCATGACCCCTTCAGTCCTGGGCCTTCAACTGCAGTGAGGCAGCCCCTTCACAACAGCCTCTCTACTCTCCATGATACCTTCATGCCTTCAGAACCAGTGCCACCTAGGTGACACACAGTACTAACTCCTAGTTCCAACAAAACCGATGGACAATGTCATTCTGTTTCTCTTATTTGTTAATGAATAAAGCCCTATTGGCTAATAGGAAAGCAAGGTAGGCAGGACTAGGAGACAAGGAGGATTCTGGGAGATGTAGTAGAGAGGAGTCAAGATGTAGGGATGAGAGAGGTCTGGACCCTCTCTCTGGTAAAATAAGACCACGTGGAAACACTTAGATTGATAGAAATGAGTTAATATTTAAGACAGAGCTAGCCAGTAAGAAGCTCTAGCCACTGGCCATCAGCTTTATAACTAATAGAGTCTCTGTGTGTTATTTTGGGGCTGACGAGGCTGTGGGACCAGGCTGGCAGGAAACTGCTCATAACACAAAACCCGTGCTACCCAGGTGGCACTTACACATTACCAACTCATGGTTCCAACACGAGTTATAACCATGGCTGCCTCTCTAATATATCTTCTGTGCTCTCAGGAAACACTTCCCAAAAGATTTCACCTCAACAATGCTGGCCTCTTCTCAATCACTGCTAATTTCTTAGCTCCAGTCAACCAGCATTAACTGTCCGGTGATGCGTCTAATGTGACGTCTTCACATGTTGTTAATCACAGCTGATTCTTCAGCCCCAGCTACCCAGAACCACAGGATCTTAAATCAAAATAGCAAACGGCCCCGGTCTTTAATTCTCCCCCGGAAGCTTCACAAGCCAGGCCCTCATCGTCTGTGCTGTGTTCTTACCTTCCAGGCTCTCACAGGAGAGCATCCTGCTGAGTCCTCGACACTCAATGGCTTTTCTAGCCCCCAAGGTTCCAAAATCCTTCCATAGTCCTCCCCAAAACACGGCCAGGTCTGTCACAGCAATACCCCACCTCCAGTTCCAATTTCTGTCCTAGCTGGGATTTCTATTGCTTCCGACAGACCTTTGTGACCAAAAAGCAAATTGGGAGGGAAGAGTATATTTGGCTTACACTCTCACATTGCTGTTCTCATGGAGCTTGATCTCTTTTGGAGTTATTTTCCCAGCCGAGGCTCCTTCCTCTCTGATGACTCTTACCTTGTGTCACAGTGACACACAAAACCAGCCCGTACAGACCTAATCACTAAGAAGTCACTTTCTAACACTTTTTAAATAATGCATCGAGAACATAGGGACTTGTCAGGCTTACTGTGCCACCTAGAGAAGTTACTTAACCTCTCTGAGCTTGGTTTTATTCATTGAGAAAATGCTCACAGTGCCTGCCCTGCTTACTTCCCTGGGTTGTTGAGAGGGCATTGGAAGTTGATGCTCCAGAAGCTGGGTAGCAATTATGTTTGAAATAGTTGCAGCTGGTGTAGGAAGGATGCTCATTAGGATAGGTCATCATTTGGTGTTAGTGGAGGTCATTGGTGGCAATGCAAACTATGTCCTCACAGCATCCAATTACCCCTTAACAAAGTTTCCTTTGGCAATCTACAAGGGGGCACCTGTCCTTAGTCTCCCCCTCCTTTGAGCTTTGCGGGAACATCTGGGAGGCACTGAAAATGAACCAAATTATGATTCGGGAAAAGAATTTTTTACTAAAACTTCATGTAGGCTTGAACTCTTGGCACAAGTCTATACATGAAAAATATCTAGCCGGTGATGCCATTCTAAAAGACAAGTGTTGTTTGGTCATCTTTTCCAAAGGACTGTTAGTTCATAGCAGAAAACTGGAGAAAGGCAGGGAAGCCTAGCTAAGCAGTAGTGTCCCGGCAGAGTCGACCCAATGACCCTAATCTACTCCAAGAGTTACCTGGCAGTTTGCAGCTACTGAGGGGCTGGACTCTCCTCTTAGGGGTGCAGCTTTGACCCCTGCAGAACAGCATCCTTCACTCTTACCTGAGCCCAATGCAGAGCCTGTGACCTCTGCGCCTCTGTGTCTCCTAGGTGTGACACATGAAGACTGAAGTTGAAGGGCAATGAAGAGGAGCTGTCCTCTGGGCAGGGCACACTTAACCAACAGGGTTCCACCTAACTCAGAGTGGATCCCCCACAGGAGGGCTAGTAAGAGGCACGGGCTGTGGTATGAAGTGCCTGGGTTTGGAGTTTGAAGGAGTCATGAGAAACTAGCAGACAGGTTGGAACACAGCAGACAAGAGGAGAACCATCTAGAACAGGGGTAGCTGGACATGAAATCTGGGGTCTATTTAAACCTGAGAAGAAATGCTACTTGTGTAACAAGTGTCAGACTCCAGTTTGGGACATTACCAGGTGATTACAGCAAGAATATTTTAGGGGTAATCAGTGAGTGTCCTCAACCCACGTTCTTCCCTGGCTTTGACAATCCTGGGTCCCACTCTGTCAGCAAGGACTTGGGGACTCACCCCCAGGGCCAATTGTCAATCAACCCTGTCTGAGGGAATCCTGGAAGGCTGGTGTGGCTGGGGAAAGTTTATTCTGTAGGTAGAGTTGGGAGACGTCAGGGTCATAACAGTGACGTAGGGGAAATGACAGGAGGGAAGGTGAGCTCCACAGACATGAGAACACCACCCTGATTTATAGGTGTGTGTGCGTGTGTGTGCGTGTGTGTGTGCGTGTGTGTGCGTGTGCATGTGTGTCTGTGTGTGCACAGGCGTGTGAGTGTGAGTGTGCGCGCGCACAGGCGTGTGTGTGCGTGTGTCTGTGTGCTGTGTGTGTCTGTGCTGTGTGTGTGTGCATGAGCGTGTGTGTCTGTGTGTGCACAGGCATGTGCGTGTGTGTGCACATGCGTGTGTGTGCATGTGTGCTGTGTGTGTCTGTGTGTATGTCTTTGTGTGTGTGTCTCTCTATGTGTGTGTGTGCACAGGCGTGTGTGTGTGTGTGTCTGTGTGTCTCTGTGCGTGTGTGTGCGCGTGTGTGTGTGTGCGCACAGGCATGTGTCTGTGTCTGTGTGTCTCTGTGTGTGTGTGTCTATGTGTGTGTGTGTGTGTCTCTATGTGTGTGTGTGCACAGGCATGTGTGTGTATATATGCACAGGCGTGTGTGTCTGTGTGTCTCTGTGTGTGTGTGTGTGCACAGGCGTGTGTCTGTCTGTGTGTGTTTGTCTGTGTGTGTGCACAGGCATGTGTGTGTCTGTGTATGTGTGTGTCTGTGTATGTATGCTGTGTGTGTGTGTGTGTGTGTGTGTGTATGTAACTTAAAAGTTTTGGTCCACTTGAAGCTTCATGAGATTCAGAAAAATAAACGGAATAAAACTGTACCCGAGAAAGCTGAGAGATGTAATTGTACGCATTTAGTATAGTGCATTTTTACTATTCCCCTGAGTTTGGTGATTTGAGTCTAAGCCTGGTTAAAGACATTAGGGTACCGACTGGAACATGAAAACGTCCTAGTCAACATTTTATAAAAGCAAGTACAAGAGACATTTTCTCCCTAATTTGAGTGAAAAGGAAGCAGTTCTGTAGATAAGGTGTACTGGAGTACATTTGCGCCGCTGAGACTAAAACTCCAGCCCAAAGCAAGGGTTCCCGGCCGGCTGGAATTGAGAGCTGCAAAACCAAGAGGGGACTAAGGTGAAGCCCTGGTCACCGTGGGAACAAAAGGCCAGACCGTGGGGACATCAGGGAGTGAGGGAAGCGTGCGGGAAAGAGAGCCACAGACTTGGGCAGAGGGCCCTCTGGGACTTGGCGGGGAGGACGGTGTTGAGGCTCACCCTCCTCCCCACCCTCCTCCCCACTCTCCCAAACCCTCTATGACTCTTCCCTGCTCTGTGATGCAGGCCTGGGCCCACAGGGAGGCCTGCACAGCCTCACATCTCAGCTGCCCGGGCAGCTGAGTCAGTCACGCCATGGAGGAGACTCTGGCCTTTGGGAATAGCACTACTAAAGGATGCTTGGGATCTGGCTCAATGCTCTTAGACACTGACCCACTGTACCTTCCTGGGTGCAGGGGCTTCTTCTCCCGTGCCTGTTATACCTGATACTGACTTCATTTTATCACTGTGGAAGTGCCAAGACCTCAGAAAGGTGAGGCAGTACGGTGAGCCCCCCCCCCTCCCCCAGGGTCATTATTGACAAGTCACATTTCTATTCTCACCTTATTGGATGAATTTAAAGAGTTTGGCTGTCCCAGAGAGATGTCGGAAGGAGGGTGCCCTAGGGCATAAAGTCTGGCAGGCAGGGTTCCAGGAGGATCAGGGTTTTCATCTGAACCCACAGCCTGCCTCTCTGGATGTAACTGACAGTTCCGGCCGGGCATGATTCGGTGTCTCACTGGCTTCACTGACACACTCTGAAAAGTAATGCCTCCTGTCATTTAGTCTGGCCTGTCCCTACCTCTCATTGCCCTTCAACAGGCCTTTCCTAAGCTGGGCTGCAGGCGAGGCGACTGAGGGCTGCCGAGCAAAACCCGGAGCCCGAGCTTTGTCACCGAGACATAAGGCCTTAGAGTACTGAGTCTGCGCCTGGAGTAGAGGACTAGAGAGAGCTCAGAGCACGACATACGGCCCTCACAAACTCCTCTAGTTTCCCGAAGACAGAACAATCGAAAATGACCGTCTTTCGAGTTAGTAAGTGGAAGGAAAATGTCATTTGAAGTCAGTATTCTTGAATAATAGATGTCCAAGAAAAGTTAATGCCACCCATGTTCTTTTATTCTTAATGCCAGAGCAGAACCAAGGGAAGACGAAAAACGGGTAGCATTTAAAGCCAAGGCTCCACCTGAAGTGGGTGCCCCCCCCCCGCCCTCCCCCCGTCCTGTTCTTCCATGAGATTCTAGGCCTATGATCTGATGTGTCATTTGCTAGACACAGTTCCTCTTTCAGAGAAAATACTTAGATTCATGTGTGAGCACTCCTCAGAGCCCTGCTTGGGTCCATCCCATAGTCTCAGGCATTTGCATGTTTGGTCCCCAGTTGGCAGGACTGTTTGGGAGGCTTAGTGGGTGTGGCCCCTTGGGGGCAAGTGTGTCACTGGGGACAGGCTATGAGAGGGCAGGCTCCTGTCAAGTTTTCTCCCTCTGCTTCCTGTTGGAGGATCCAGATGTGAGTCCTCAGCTGTTCCCGCTGCCATGGCTCTTGCCCCTCTGGAACCGTAAACCCGGATACAGTCTCCTGTAAGTTGCTTTGGTGGTGAAATTTTATCAGGGCAACAGAAAAGTCACTAAGTCAGAAACCGGTATGAAGTTGGTATGATGGGCCTGGGCACAGGGTCCTTCCTTCTCCCTCCCGGCCGAGAGAAGTTTAAGAAGGCCTGCCTGCCTGTTGAGCTTCTGCCTCCTGGAATCATACCAAGTGCTTTGTTCCCGAGCACTCAAACTACTGTTTTTGTTTTCCAGATTGGAAAACTCTCCAGAGAGAAACAGAAGGAAAGAAGCTGTCTGTTCTGGAAGGTAACTTAAGTGATTTTTTAAAAAAATCCTTGTTCCCTTTGTAACGTGGCTGTGCACCATGGGAGCTCAGGGCAGCTGGTCCTAGTCCTGGAAAGCACAAGTGAGTGGGAACTCTGCAGAAACGTGGTCTCTTGAGATGTGACAGACTCCATCTGAGACCATCCACCATAGCCTTCTGTCCTGTGTTGGTCCTTAGAGCCGCTGTGCCTTGTTATCTGAAGCCCCATGGGTGGGCATCATGACAGCACCCGGCACACACCACCACCACCCCAACTCTAATCCCTTTGGCTTCCTTAGCTCTCGACCTCACTGGCCCCTCTTAGGATCAATGCTAGCCCATCTGCAGGAATCTTCCCACTTCCTCCTCCATCCTGACACTTAACCAGGGCATCCCTCTGACACCAGAGCACCCTCCTCCCTTGGATTTGAAATTTCTAATGATCATTCCCTACCCCAACTGCACACCCTCCCTCACTGGAAATGCTTCGCATGCAAAAAGACAATCCTGGTGGCGGCACACACCTTTAGTCTCTGTACTGGGGGGGGGGCAGAGGCAGGCAGCTCTCTGTGAATTCTAGACAAGCCTGCTCTACAAGAGCTAGTCCCAGCACAGGCTCCAAAGCAATACAGAGAAACCCTGACTGCCCCCCCAACCTCCAAAAAAAGAATAAAGATGGTCCTGTTAGGGGACCTGGTCACTTTGTCTCCAGTTGGGAGCTCCTCATCAGCACACAGCGGGTAAGATTGCCCCACTGAAGCTGTCAGCAGACAGCTTCCCTGTGCTGGGGGTGGTTGGAGCCTTGCAAACAGGAGCAAGCCCTAACTCCCTCCTTACTTGTTTTTTACACACAGGAGCTCGAAGAGGCAAAGGAAAACGACAATGAGTTGCCAGACTCTGGAGAGGACTAAAAAGGAGGAAGAGACAGTGTCAGCCCCCAAGATGTCAGAGTGTCAACTCATAGCCCCCTGGAACTCGCTGGGTCCTACTGTCATTGATCAGGACACCCCAGTCCAAAAGCTCGACTTGAATCTCAAAGGGAAACTGGGGAAGTTTGGAATTTCTGAACACCTCTTGCGTATGAAGATTCTAGAGGGGGACTTGGGGCAGAAGTACAGCCAGCTCTTCTGGGGTCTCCCGTCTCTGCACAGCGAGTCCATCGTGGCCACTCTCCTGGTGCTGCCCATGAACAGCTACTCACTAGAGCCTCCCCTTATGCTATTCAATGGGGTCAATAGAGCCGTCACAGCTCCAGGGTTGGACCAGGGCTCTCCAGCCTTTCCCCAGCCCCTTACTTTATCTCTCCCCTTCATACAGCCCCAGCCCTTTCCTAACACAGAGCCCCAGGCTCAGACTCGCCCTTTCACGCAGGTCTATCCCCAGGTCCACGTGGGATCTCCACACATGCAATCTCCATCTCTGCCCTGTGGAAGTACTCTCCAAATGCTGCCACAGAGTAAGACTGTCTCTGGCACCTTAAATGGAAATGAACATCTTCAGTGCTACTTGTTACAGAATCAAGACAATTTGTGGAGTTTGGTCCCCGGGTGTCAGCAATATGCAACTCCCATTGGTCTTCTAGTTCCCAGATTTCCAACGGTCAGCCAGCCTTCACAGAACTATGTCTCCGCCCCCAGGACTGGCCATTTTCAATTCGGCAGTGAACTTCAGAACAACTTGGAGCCCTATAGACCAAACAACCCAATTCCACCCTGGTGCTACCAGCCCTGTGATCAGACAGGGGTAGGGGAAGTGATGGTCCCTCGGTACAAACCAACAGAAGCATCTCCCTGCAGCTGCAAATGTGCTAAACCTCAGCGCACCGTACACTGGGACCAGAGCTGCAGCGTCCCTAGGCCTGGAGAATCGAGCCATTCTGCAAATTTCTGTGAGAGGGTCTCAATGGCACCTCAGCTAACAAACAATGTAGCCAAGAATCTTGGCCACATCCTAGGGAAATTCCCGTTAGGCAGCCCACAAATGATCCCAGGATGTTACGTACTGAACAATCTGAGGGTTGTACCCGAGACAGAGATGGAGTGGGCGTGTCACTCTGGGATTGGCTTGGAAGATGAACAATTCAGGATCTCAAGGAAGAGCTTGGACCAAAGGCAAGCAAGAAGCATTCTTAGGTTACACGTGGGCAGGAAGCTCTGGCAGATCGCAATGGGTCGGATCCCAATCACGGTGTGCTGTTCGTGGCTTGCTGCAGACGTGCCTGTGTGGAACTCGTCGCTGGGAAACATTTACTGCAATACTGCTATCCCCAGGATACCTTTTCTTGATCACAAGACACAGAAGATGCTGGAAACGCATCTTATACGGTACCGAGTGAGTCAGAAGTGGGGCCTCCCCATCAAAGTTACTGAATCCATAAAATTCTACATGTTGAGGGAAGCTAAAACATGGCCCCTTCCGCAGTCTGACTTCCCCTCATCTTCAAGCAGCACTTCTGGGACGGATTTGAAGAGTAGCTTCCCCCACCCCCTCAGAGAAAACTCTAACCTTGCTCATGAAGACAAGATGGGAACAGCAAACTCAGCCTCCGTCACAGATCACCTCTCCCTCAGCATCTCACGTGCAGATGAGGGAGGACAGGGGAAACCGCACTCTAGCAGTGGTTACGAGGCTACAGAGAAGATCCAGACAGCTGAGGGTCACAGGCCCAGCAATGACAACATGAGTCAGAATGACGCTGAGCTACAGATTAGACCCAGGCAGGAGCAGCCCGTAAAAGAACAAGTGGCTGGATCCAAATCACAGAATGAGATGGCGAGTTCTTCTTCTCACCGAGAAGTCCCTGGAGGCAGGCAGAGTAGGGAAAAGCACCCCTCACACATGCTGATAACACCTGACATGCTCTGTGAGATCCTCAGGGCCCGGGAAGGGAGCGGCGTCCTGTCAGGATCAGGTCCAAGCAGCAAGAGGAAAGAAGACAGGAGGGAATCAGTCTCTGTTGTGGCCACTGAACAACACAACCCATCAAGGATGTCGTCTGCTGAAGATCGGACAGTGTCGGACTTCAAGAAGCAGTTATTTAAGGAACTGAAGCTCAAGTTGGAGAACCAGTCACAGAGCCAGAGCGGAGGCTATGAGAGCGACGTGTCCTTTACCTCCAACACGTTGACTGGCTACTCGCCGTCGTCTTCCAACAGCGTGTCCAGTGTAGACATCTCAGTTTTCAGGGACCTCCATCCCCATCTGTGTAACAGAGGCATCAGTCTGGATACGTATCCGGAGCCCAGAGTCTTCAGACACCACACAAGGGACTTAACGCCGGCTGAGAAAAGACTGGCCTCACCAGTACCCGGGAAAGAACATGATAGATGTGAGACCCCAAGTTTGGAGACATCCAAAGCAGGAGAGAAGGAGCAACCTATTAAAAGAGAGCCAGACAAGAAGCCGCATCCTCCGGAAAGTTACTTCAGGAAAAAGATAGGGCAGTTTTTCCAGTGGCTTTACCCCAGCAAAGACAACACGCGGCAGAGAGCTGAGAAGGACAGGGCCCTCTTCATGAGCTGCGGGCCCCCCGAGGCCCATGAACTCATGGCGTCCCTTGGGAAGCTGCTGGAGGATAAACTGCTGTGTGGGCGGAAATCTGGGTTCTTGGAGTGGAGCCAGAAGTGCCTACAGGCTCAGCCCGAGCCCAGGGGACAACCTGCCCACTATGGGGCCACCTACGCCCAACACGGAGAAGGAAAAAGTAACTGCTACTGTCCCCACACAGCCATCGTTCCCGGTCCAAGCCATATGCTAAGTTCTGGGCAGAGACATCCTCATGTGTCTTTTAAGCAGCAGCCACAATTCTGGAGTTATTTGCCTTCCTCCAAGTCCAGGAATCCCTAGTCCCATCAAACCTTATTTTCACGAAGGTGTGTCATGTGATTCCTTCCCCTTGCTCTCACATCTGCTAAAGCTACTGCGTTACGGGACCTGACTCTTCCACAGAAACAGAACATGTTTCTGTTTATGTGAAGGAAAAAGTTTCCAGCTTTCCAGTCTTTGTTTAAAAAAAAAATTAAAATATTTTCAGAGCAATACACCCTGTTATGAGAATAATCTATTTAACAAAACCAAGAATAAACATTTCTTCTGAGAGTTTTGTGGGCCTTCTTAACAAGAGCCTTCCCAGCTTTATTCTGGAGCCTTCTATCTAACTGGCTTTTAATTTTGAGAATTTCATACATGTCTATAGTAAAATATACCTATTCCCCCGTCCTCCCCACAATGTGGACATCCACTGGAGCATGGGAAACCTACTGGTGGCCATATCTTCAAAAAGGGATGACTCTGTTGGCTAAAAGTGCTTGTTTATCTGGACGACCTGAATTTGGTCCCTAACATCAGGTAGCCTAAAACCACATGTAACTCTGGCTTTTGTGGGCACCTACACATGGCAGACATGGAGACATACATACGTGTAAATAATAAGCCTCTTAAAAGACAGATCTCCCCCCCCACAACCCAGCAATTGTCCACTGCCAGGAGCCCCTCAGTAAGGGGTGGGGCCTGGATATTGTTGGCTGGCCATGATCCATGGAAGGGGATTTCATATCAGGTACTGTAATGCAGTTCAAAAGCCCATGGCTGGAGGAATATTGTTTTTATTCTGCTAAATGGTCATCTGGGCAATAGCCTTTTAAACATCTATGCTTGTGCCATTTTGAGTTTTTAACACAGAGACTTATTCTGAAAATTTCCAGGCATTTTCTTTTTAAAGTTTTGTTATTTTCAGGTAGGGTCTCACTATGTGACTCCAGTCGGATTAGAATGGAACATGCTATGTGGGAATCAAACTCACAGAGAACTGCGTGCCTTTTGGGAGATTAAAATTGTGTTGCACGCCCATGGAGGTCAGAAGAAGTCAACAGAGTCCCTTACAGAGGGGCTGTAGGTGGCTGTGAGGTGCTGGGAACCTCTGTAAGCGGCAGCACTCAGTCTCCCAGATCTCTCCAGGCGTCTTCAAGTGAAGAAAAACCTACAAAACCCAGAGGCAAGGCTATTCCTCTTGCACCCTCGCAGTCCTGCAGAACACAGAGCTTCCCAGCTGGGCACCTTCTGACACAGATGTCCCCTGCAGTCCCAGCAGGTGTGGGCTCAGTGATGGAGGGAAGGCTCCTGCTCACAGCCATCTGCCTGTCCCTCATGAAGGGCGTGGTGAGGGGCTGCTCCCCACTTTGATCTGACCTGGGGGAAGGAGTGACATTTGGCAGGCGTCCCTCCCTCCCCATCTCTTCACAGACACAGAGAAGACAGAACTTGCAGCTATAAAGGAGCCCCAGGCTAAAACAATATTTTTCTGAAAAAGAGGGTTCCTTCTGTCCTTAAAGAATACTGACTTGAATGGTTCACAACCGAACAGCCCGTGTGAGGTGTGTGTGTCTGTAAATGGAGTGCTTAATTGGTCTAGAGAATGAAAGCCTAGAGTCAGGGAGGGGAATGCTGAGAGAGGAGCCATAGCCTTACCTCCTTAGCATCTCAGCTCACAAGAGAGCGAGTTCCTGTTTCTCCCTGCTTATATCCTGTTTACACCCAGCCATCTCTCTCACTTCCTGTCTCTGCTCAGCCATCTCACTTCCTGTCTGTCTGTACAGACCTCCAAAACTCTGTGGTTAGCTAGTGGCAAGCTCCATCCTCTGATCTCTCAGACAAACGTTATTTGTACAAACAAAATATCACCGTGTGTGTGTGTGTGTGTGTGTGTGTGTGTGTAATAGACCTACCTGCACGATACCAGCTGTGTGTCCATAGATTGTGCTGCTTTGGGGCCAGCAACTGGCTTTTATGGTGGCGTGTTGCTATCCCTAGCTATTAACTTGAAAACGAGGTATCTTTACACATATGTGCACTTTGAGGAAAAGGAAGAGGTCTTTCCCACCCCAGAAAATTCTTCATGACGCTAGCAATCACCTGAGAGGTAAGATTGAGAATAAAGGGGATTACTTTTGAGAGGAATCAGAAACTCAGAATTGGGAAGAGGAAAAGTAGAGAGCAATGGAAAGAGGAGCCACCCCACCCCCACAACCTCTTCCCGTCCAACCTCAGCCCTTGACCAGCCGCAGGACGGGATGGGCTTTTTACCACACACAGCTATTGCTTTACGGCAGCATCGAGGGGGGGCCGGGGGAGGTGGGGCGTCTTTCAGCAGGAACACAGACCTTGAGGAACGCTGCCACATTCTGTGTTAGTCTCGAGTACTTCTCATCCAAAGTCGAAATGACTCCAGCGTGCACTAATCGCCTCCTGGTGCGAGTACCTTCAATTTTAGTGGTTAAGAACCTAACTTATTGCCTCAGTCTCTGACTCAGGAGTCCAGGCCACTCCCTGCCTGCATTCTCTGCCTTGGGGTCTTTG
The DNA here is from genome assembly GCF_943737965.1 of Phodopus roborovskii. NCBI lineage: Eukaryota > Metazoa > Chordata > Mammalia > Rodentia > Cricetidae > Phodopus > Phodopus roborovskii. Next base: position 3,550,151 of record NW_026126482.1, read on the forward strand.
GCACTGCTGGAACTGGAAGGCTTGAAGGGGAAGAACCCATTTCCACGTTCACCATACAACTGCTGGCAGCCATGGTTCCTCAAGGCCATTTGGCTAAGGTTGTTGACCACATGCTGGTTGTTGGCTAGGGTCCTCCCTCTTTCTTGCTGGTGGGCATTGCCCATGTGGCAGCTTGCTTCATCGAAGCCGGGGCAGGGGTGGGGTGGGGTGGGTGGGAGATCTTGCTAGTAAGACGGAAACACCAGTGAGTTACTAGAAGTGCAGACACGCCCGTGAGTTGCACACCGGAAGTCCAGGTAGTGTGCCAGCCTTTCCTGCCATCTCACCAGCTGGAAGCAAATCTGTAAGGGTGGCCTCACTCCGGATGAAATGGCACGTGCGCGTGGATGCCAGGGACGGTTGCCACCTCTGTAGAATTTATTTCCTCACTTTTTACCAGTGACAAGGAGAGCCTCGTCCTCACCCACGTGCGTGACTCCGATGGCAAAGCGTTTAACACAAGTGCACTGGGTCTGGGTAGAACAAGCAAAGGGAGATGAATTTGAGTCGCCCAAAGGAAAGGGACACTGGCAGTGGTGAAGCCGCGCACGGTGAAGCCGCTCACGGTGCCGCCTGGCGCTGCTCTTACACTATCACACCCGCTAGGTATCGGGGAGCAGGTACTTTCGGGGCTCATCCGCACCCCGCCCATCTCTATTTCGCCTCTCAGACCCCAGACTAAATGGTAAAGCCCTTCTTCACAGACACTCAAGCCTATAGAGCTTCTCTGAATGTATTCAGTGTGGCATGCTCATCACCTCAGGTGCCAGAGAGAAGGCAGAGAAGGGGCCACACCATTGGTGGGAAAGCATCTCCATCTCCGGGGATCCAGAGCCTATGCCTCCAACTCAGGGGCGCTTTTCACACACCCAGGAGAGGGTGCACTGACTCTGACTCGTGAGGTAGCAAAGCAAGCTGTGCTTAATACCCAGTTACTCGTCTCCATTCAGAAAAACTCTCGGGGTAGCAATGAGACATAACCCTCACTCACAGAGCATCTAGGAAGCAAACTATCTGAATCATCTTAAGAGACACCCATCTGACCATTAGCCACGTGCTAGACTTCCCTGAGACAGGGAGGTTGTATTCGAGATGACAAGATGACGTCTCCCCTAGAGAGTCCTGCTCTACTTGGGTAATTTTAGGTGGTATCCCCTTGTGACCAGTTGGTGCCTGGTGGATGTTTCTCACATTTTCTAGTACCAACAGAAGCTCGGAGACACAAGGCACAGAATAAACGGTTCACCAGGCTCTTAGTGGTCATAGTGTGTCTGAGCGTCCCTGGGGAAGAAGAGTTTGGAGCTACAGCAGATCCTAATTGGCTGTAAATTAGGTAGTCTTGTGCAGATCACCTGTAGGAAGCATCCAGATTTGTGGCGGGGTCAAACGATGTCTGCAAGATGGGCAACCATGAAACCCCGTTATGTTGGAAGCTGGAGAAAAACAAAGCAATGTATTGTCCAGTGGCGGCCTGAGTGAGATTCAACAGTAAAAGAGGAACGCAGTAATGAAGAGACCGGGAAAGACCAGTGTTGGATTGTTCTGCATTTAATATGGGGACTTAAATAGTTTAGTTCAGTTTAGAGGAACTATGTACTGCTGGTTTTACTCCAAGGTTTGAATGCAGGTGGGTTTTGTTTTTTTTTTTTTTTTTTTTTTTTTTTTTTTTTTTTTTTGATTTGGTTTTTCATTCCAGACAGGGTTCCTCTGTGTAGCTTTGGAGCCTCTCCTGGCACTCACTCTGTAGACCAGGCTGGCCTCGAACTCACAGAGATCCACCTGCCTCTCTGCCTCCTGAGTGCTGGCATTACAGTCATGCGCCACCACTGGGATTTCAGGTGGGTTGTCATGTTTATACCTCATCCCATCTCTTCAGAGCTTTGGAATGTCTCTGTCATTGTTTTCCCAGTGACAGAGGAAGGTTTACAAAGGTCAGAAAGCCATGAGCAGAGTCCTGCTACACCAAGACGAGTAACTACACCCCATTCAGCTGATTTAAGGACAAGAGCCTGCTGGCTGCGGTACCTGAAAAGGCCCCCGAAAAAAGGCTGGAGGCTCACACCACCACCTGGCATCCAAGACAGTCGCAAAACTCCAGGGCAAGGACGCCACAGCTTGCTTCCCGAGTTACTGAGGAAAGTCTTCCGTGTGGCTGTTTCTCTGCCCTGAGAGAATTGTGGATGAGGCAGCATCATGCAGCTGCTGGTCAGGTGGCAACAAACTCTCTTGATGGCCCTGTGTCTTCACGCTCACCCACAGGTAACATCCTTGTCATGGAAGCCCAAAGATCTGAATTCAGATTCCCACATGAAAAGCTGGGTGCAGTGGCATGAGCCTGTGACAACCGGTGTGTGCTGAGCAGATAGTCTACCGAAACTGATGAGCTCCAGGTTCAGAGAGAAACGGTCTCAAAAAATGAAGTGGAGGCCAGCCTGGTCTACATGAGGAATTCCAGGGCAGCTAGAGGTACGGGGGGCATCTCTGTCCCAAAACAAAAGAGCACCAACGAATGAGGTGGAACTGCCCAACAGGAAAAGAAGAGAGTGTGGGGTCCTGAGCACCCGCTCCTCCCTCAAGACTCAGATCATGTCAGAAGAGGGGTAGAAAGACAGTAAGGACCAGAGTGGGAGAGCTCTCCAGAGAGGGAGTATTTGCCAGGCACGATCTCACCCAACTGTGCACCCTGTGTGCAAAGCTGACCAGTCATCCGTGGCCACCCAGCCTGCTGTGTCCCAGCTCCGTGAGCTCAGCTACCCAGCCTGCCGACTCCATAGTAACCCAACTCACTGTAGAGCAAAGCTGTGCGCTGCTGTCCAGTCACCCCAGGGCACTTGTATGTCCCTTGTGTCACAGTGCCCTGACCTTGCGTCTGTCCAGTGTCCAGGCTCACACAGTTCCCTCCGTGAGAGGGGTGCCACGTGGGCCATTCCCCTTGTACCCCAGTGTTCACCCCACTATCTCACGGCACAGTATTCAACCCGCTCTGTGTCTGACCCTGTGGCACCCAGGGCGTGGTGATCCCCCGGTCACCCAGCCTCCACTGCTCCCCGTGTCTGCCTAGTTCTGTCCCTCCTGAGCTGCCAGCCAGCCAGCTGCCACAGCTCATCCCAGCCTGCTGCCGACCGGCCTGTCTCCTATCACTTCCCACCTCAGCCTAGCCCACCATGGAGCTTTTGTCAAAGTTCCTTGATTATGATGTCACAAGACCTACCAACCCTCAATTTCCTAATGTCGCAGGGTGCCTGCTGATTCCACAGATCACCCCAATCCCGACGCACCCTAAGCCAACCATGGTCAGGCCACATGCAGCCCCTTTCCCAACCTCATTCCGGTCTGTAATTGCCCCTGCTGCGTGGACAGGGGGCCCCCACTATGCCCAGACTCACGGTGGCATGCCTCCTGCAGCCCTGACACCTGCCTGCCCTGTCCCTCGACTTCTAGCAACAGTTTCTGCCCTCACTACATACTTCTGTGGTCTCCACAGCCTCCCCTGTTCCCTGACACAGTTCAGTGCTGCTACGCGGTGGCCGCTAACTCAGCCGGCTACCCCCCTCACCTCAGGCTGCCCAGCGGCCCCCACCCCCCCACCCACCTGTGCACAAGTGCCAAACCCACCTCACATGCACCCTGTGCTACTGAGCCTTCCAGGAAAGTCAGGCCTGCCCCCGCATGCTTACACGCCCGACTCACCCTGCCCAATGGCCCCTCGAATGCCACCCTACCTTGTCCCTAAACCTACACCCATGGCACCTTTTGCCACCTGAGCACCAGCCACATCCTAGCTTGCCAGCCTGTGCTCTCCAGCTTGTCCTATTCCACACAGGGTGTCCCGTTACCAGCATGCCCTGCTTCCCTACCCTGCCATTCCGCACACTGGTCTATGCTTCCCAGCAGCCTTGGCTTCTCTCTCACCCGGTTCGACCCAGTACCCCAACTCAGCTTAGTGACGGTGAGCCTGCTCCCCGTTCACCCTGGTCTGCTTCCTGCTGGCCTCCAGCCCACCCAGCCATCCGGTAGTTGTGTGCTCTTCCAGGATCTGACCCACACTGTCCCTGTCCCTCAGCTTCCCTCCCACCTGGCCATCTCCATCCGCACTTTGCTCAGCTCTAACCAGTGCGACCAACTGCCCAGCCTACCCCTCCCCGCAGCTCACACAAGGGCTCCAGTTTCTATTCAGCTTGCCTACCAGGGTCCCTACCTCGTTCTGGTCTCAGTGGCACATTTTAATTCCCAGCTATCCATACACCACACAGCCAGCTGGGTTCCCCAAGATTTTCCAGATGACTGGCCTGCCCATTGTTACCCACTTTCCCCTACAGCACCAAGCACACTCCATTCCATGACTAGCCTACTCCCTTTCTCATCTGGCTTTCCAGCTACATCACCACCAAAAAAAAAAAAAAAAAAAAAAAATGTGTAATCACACACAAAAGAAAGGTTGTACATGCCATATTTACAATAGCTTTATGTTTTTAGTCTGTGCCTCTGAAGACCCTGCAAGCTGATTCGAACACTAAGAAGGGCCATGTGGGCATTCACACAGTAATTACATGGAAAGGAAATTTCATCTTAGCTAATTTGGTGAGAGGGGAAAATGGAGCCCTGTGGATAAGATATGTTGAAGGACATTGGTTCAGGTGAGACCAGCTAAACAACAGCAAAAATTTCCAGGAAGATGCCGAGTCAAACTCTAGACAGGAGAACTGCAAAGGTCCAAGTTGAGAGCTGCAAACAGTAAATGAGGCGAAGTTGGTCACAGAATAAACCCTGCAGAACATGATGTGAGGACAGCTACGTGGGAACTGGGAAGCAGGCTCCGGCAGAGAGATCTGCTGGGTGGAGGTGCGCTCATCCTCCTCCCCACCCTCCCAAACCCTCTATGACTCTCCCTGGCTCTGTGATGCAGGCCTGACTCCACAGCGAGGCCCACGCAGCCTCAGGACTCAGCTGCCTCAGGCAGCCGTGCGATTCACAGTATGGAGAAGGTCCTCTCCTTTCTGAGTAGCGCTACAGAACCCTGGCTGAGCTTTGGACGTTTATCCTCAGCCTTCGTAGACATTTACCCCAAGTGCATCTTTCTGAGTGCAGTAGGGGTGCTTCTTTTGTACCTGAGGTACCCGATACTGAAACCATTCCTACCCACATGGAGCAACCAAGACACCGGAAAGGTGAGGCGGTGTGGCGAGGGGACAGAACGCCTGAGCCTGAGGTGGAGGGGACTGAACTTTCCACCTGCATCTGTAGCCTACCTCCCTGGGTGTCCATGGCCTCGTCTGACGGGCTCAGTTCCAGACGTCAGGTGTTCTGAAGGACAGTGTCTCCTGACACTTGGTCCTACCCCACCTTTCATGTCCCCTCAGCTTCACTTCAGCCTTGTGTTGGGGGCAAGCGGCGCTGACCGCTGACCACGCATGGCCTCTGAGCAGATCCTCAGCAGAGCTGTCTGCAGGACACAGCGTCTCAGAGGGAGGGAGCTCCACTGTGGCTCCGGTCTCTGTCTGTGCTGCTCAGCATGGAACTCCTTTATGATAGTCCTAGCTGTGACTCTTGCAGACAAAAGTCCTCCTCTGGTTTCTCAAAGAAGGAAGGACTGAAAATCCTCCATCACTTTTGAAAGCAAACAGTGAAGATAGGAATTAATCTGACGTCACTGGAAGTCACCATATTCTTGGTTAAATGAATTCTTAGGCATTCAAGGAAAAAGCAACAGAAAAGACATCATTTTGGTTTGTTTGTTTTTTTTTTTTTTTTTTTTTTTTTTTTTCTTTTTGTTCACAGCAACAAGGCAAAGCTAAGAAAGGGAGGAGAGCTCCACTGAAAGGTAGGCTCCCACCTCCAGGGCGCTAACCCTCAATCTTTCCTTCCTGTAATTCCCGTAGGAGCCCGGGTCCATGATCTGAGGACATCATGTCCCTAGACACACTGCTTCCCTCATAGGAGTCTCAGAACCAGCCCTGCACTCCTGCAGAAGTACTCACAGCCAGCCCAGGAGGGGTCCGGGGAGGATTGTGGGAGGAGTCCTGGGGGCGGGTTTCAGAACCACAGCTCCTGCCTCCTGGTGTCATTGTCCATACTTAACCCCTGCGGCTCAGACACCACTCAGGAAGCCAAGACTGAGCGTCTGTGGTGTACATAGTGCGATGATGGGAAGGGACCTCATAAATGAAGGCAGCTTCACCACGTCTGCTGTTTCTTGATGATTTCGGACTACAATAGCCTAGGTGTTTCCCGTAGAGGAACTGTGGGACACTCATGTGTCCTTTGTTCCATACAACCCCCCCCACGCCTTCCAGAATTTAGAGTCTTCCACAGAGAAGTGCAGGAGAGGAGGAAGCTGCTGTCTGTTATGCAAAGGTAACAATTTTCCCTCTCTTTCAGGTCCCGTCCCCACCCCCACACCAAGGTCAATGCATCCTGGGAACTTAGCATAGCCTGCGGTTGTCATGGGAGGGTTACCCAAAGGGACACGTGTGTAGGCTGAAGTTGTGGGGAGACGGTGCAGCCTCTCTGGTATCCAAGGACAGAGCAAGAGGAATATGTGCACAGGCTTCGAGTGCCCACACTCCACATGGGCCTGTAGCCCTCTTTCGAAGCGTGCTGGTTGTCCTAGTCTTGTGTCTGTTGCTGTGATAAAACGGCACATCCAAAAGTGCCTTCAAGGAGCAGGGTTTATTTGAGCCTATACACCCAGACCTCAGATCACAGTTAGTTTTTGAGGGGAAGTCATGACAGGGACTCCAACCAAGGAACTCGCTTCATAGCCAAGAAGCAAGTGGTAACTGTGCAGAATGCTGCTTGCTAGCTAGTGCGTAAATACCCTCGGGTTCAGTTGGGTTTTTTTTTTTTTTTTTAACACGTCTGGACCATCTGTCTAGGGGTGGTGCTTCTCAATGGGCTGGGCTGGGCCTTCCTACGTGAATTAACAACCAAGACAGCTTTCTATAGGCATGGCTCCAGGCCTCCCTCCTGGCAATCCCTCCACTGAGGCTGGCCTATCAGGCCACAGTAGATTGTGCCGTGTTGACAGCTGACACAAACTAGAACACAGGTCCTGACCACACATCCGAACTGCCTTCTGCAGCCCTTTTGGACAGCTGTACGACGCCTCCCACTTTCGACAAGTGCTTTGCCCGGATCCCTGCTGCGATGTGTGCAACGGAGCAACGGCTAAGGTCAGTCGTCTGCTCTTGCGGGCCACCCTGGAAGAAGGTGCTGTGTCTGCATCCAGCGTGGTTTCCACGGCTTCTGCGACTGAGACCTCATTTACTCTGTCCCCTCCCCTCTCACCAAGCCCTCCAGGATGTCAGATTTCATCTCCTTCACCTTTTCCTCCTCTCTCTCCTTCCCCTTCCCCTTCTCTCCCTCCCCCTCCCCCTCCTCCTCCTCCCTCCATTGTCTCAACTAACGAGGTCACCCCCTTGGAAGACACACTTTTGTGTACACCGCAAGGCGACTCCCTGCCATCAGAGCCTGTCCTCGAAAGCACTGGCTTCCCACTGGACCACATTCCACCTCACCCACCTCCCACAGTTCCTTCTGAGGCAGAGCCCACGGCTCCTCAAACGGAAGGGTCTTCACAGCTGGCAACCATCCCATCCATGGTGGACAGCCTGAGTGCGCAGTTCGTCAATGCCAGAACACACAAGGAAGCTCGTGGTGACGTATCAGGGCTCTCCACGCCACAGTCGGGATGCGTCGTTAACCCCCACTCTTCTGAAGCTTTTTTGGGGGGGGCAACCACAGTCTATTTCACAGTGCCTGGAAAACCCTCTTTTCCCAGTCCCCAAGTCCTGGAACCATTTGAGAGACAAGGCAAAGGTCAGGCTGACTTCCTCACACTGGAGGATGGGAAAGGAAACGCAGAATCTTTCCAAAGATTACTGACAGCTTGGGAGGGAATCCCCAAGTCCAAGTTGCAGGACTCAGGAGGCTCCCTTCCTCTGGAGGACATCAAAGGCAGGGTCGGTGAGCTGGTTGAGCACCAGGGGCTTGGTCAGGCTCAAGTATCTGAAGACCAGTCAGAACCCAAACTGATACAGCACTTCTGGGGTCTCCCGTATCTCCACAGCGAGTCCATGCACACCATCACCACACTGTCCACCCACTGTTCCTCAGCATGCATCTGGTTCAACAGAGTCCCAGACTCCTCACTCCTGACTTGCCCCAGACCTCTGTCCTTGCCCGAGAGTCAATCTCAGAGTTTTCTGCTTGCCACGTCCCAGAACCAGCTTCAACCTCCGATCCCGGTGCCACCATCTTCCCCTCAGTCCCCGCTCAGGATCTGTGGGGTGTATTTTCATAGACCCAAAGACGAGACAAGAGCTCTACTGCAACCTAAAGTGCACCCCGCAGACTGCAGCGCCCTAACAAAGGAACCAGAGAGGGTGTGGGGTTTACCCTCGACGGTCCAAAATTCTCAGGAAAAGTTTTGCCTCCCACCTTCCAAACCCTCATTTGTCAGGCAGTCCCCTAAGACCCACACTCCCAAGTCGGTTCCTCCTGGAAACTTCCCCTTGACTGATGCGTTCCGGAAGAAACTCGAGTACCACCTTCGAAAGAGGCTCATCCTGCAGCACCAGGGCCTGTCCCACAGGGTCTTCAAGTCTCAGCCGTGGGTGAGTCCTGACCTTGCAGAGTCACCTATGGGCGACTGTAGGCTCTCAGGGGTCTCTGTCTTTCAGCACCAGGACAGCAAAGACCCACACGACTCTGTGTCGAACCAACCTGGAAGCTCCCAGGAGAGGTGCCCAGAGAGAGTCTCTCTAGAGGGAACAGTTGCACAGACGCTGGAACAGAGCTCGGAGACCGTCCACAGACATCTGCGGGGTAACTCTGAGGGCGCTGTAGATAACGGCCTGCAGTCTGACTGTGAGACAAACCCACAGGGCCGCCCAGGCAGTCTGTCAGGCAAACCTTCAGGGAGCTCGCAGGTGAGCCAATGTCAGAAAAAACTTGAAACTGTCCTGAAAAAGCGTTTGATCAGGCATCTCAAAGAAACCAGGGAGGGCCAGCTATCTGGCGCTATGCCCAGATCAGGGCATTGTCCTCTCCCTTCTACCTCATGCATGGGCAAGAAAGAACATGAGGCTTCTGATAACAAGGATGGACATGTCATGAGCAAGTATAAAATGCTGCAACGGACACCCATTATCTTAGACAACACCAGCCAGGAAGAGTCAGAGAGCAATAAACACAGCCCAGATGTGCCCAGAATATCCAATGAGCCTGACCCTGTGCCATGGAGTAAGAGACTGTATTTCAGCAAAACAGTCCGGGGGACTCAAGACTCAAAGGTGAATGACACAAACATATTTGTATCCAACAAGGTCAGTAATACAGTCAAAGGAGGGCAGCTCAGTGGTCTTCAACCACAACCTACCAAGATCATGAATACCAGCCGGTGCAAGAGTACCCAAGGGGCAGATGGGAATATAACAAAAGTACAAAGTACTCTGGTAGCTGGAAGGGCCCTGAAAGAAACATCAGGTCCCCAGGAAAGTCAGATATATGACTGTAATAGTCAGGTATCCAGGGAACAGAAATTAAAGTCAGAAAGTAGGCTGCCCATCCAAGTTCTAAGGCACCCAAATGACAAGCTCCCTGCCTCAGATGAATTCTCTTATAAACCTTTCCCCGTGCATGACCAGAGCCCTTCGAGGGGCTCCATGAATGCTTCTCAGGGACTGCGACAGGAGACCTGGATGGCTCCTCATGTCTTAGACCACAACAAGGACATCCCTCCACCTGCCAAGAAAATACGGCCTCCACCATGGAAAACGGAAGAGCTTTGGGCAGGGGTTGCAACGTCTGGGACATCATTACAGGCCAACGGGAAGAGCCGCCAAGCACAGGACGCTCCAATCCAGGGGAATCATGGGGAGAAGGCCATCCAACCCCTGCCAGCGAAGGCACAGAGCCCCCCTGAACACCAGTTCAGAAAGCACTTCAAACAACTTCTGCAACGGCTTTCGCCTGACAGGAAATGCAAAGGGCCGGAAATGTTGCTAAGAAAAGGCTCTCCCCCATCCCCAGTGCAGGACCCAGAGCTACTTAAGGGGAGAGTTATCTTTCCTGGGAACACCATAGCTCAGAAACCCATGAGAGACCCCAGAAAGGTCTCCAGGGAACAACTGGGGCATAGGTATGGTGCAGCAGATACCACACGCCCCCGTGTGCCCTTATCTCCCCCTACCAAGCCTGTGAAAACTAAGCCAAAGAAAGAGAGTCGGGTCTCAGCACAGCCGGTCCAGGCGCGATCGCTCTACCACCAAGTAGCCTACCCTAAAGTGCCAAGTCCCAGCTCCTACAGCCGGTCCACCACTTTTGTTGGTCAAAGGAGACAGGGGGAAGACAGGGACAGGCAGCCCCACAAAGGTGTGGTCTCACAGCCTGGCCCACCTGCATCCTGTGTAGGGCCGGAGGTGCACCGAAGCCTCCTCTCGAGATTTGGGCAGGTTCCTCGGGCAGTACCATCCTTGGCTGTTGGGACTGTGTTGACAGACTTGTCCCGACTATGTGAACAGAAAATTCTGACTCAGAATTGCAGTGGAAAAAGTTTTCTTCCCCAGAAATAATCTCTTATTAGTGGTACTGATTGCCCCCAATAAATGTTCTGATGAAGCCGTGTCTGTGTGTGTGTGCATGGTGAGGATTTTAGGTGACACCTAGTGTTCAGGGAAATGGCTGCGTTAATCCAACTTGCACTGAGGCTCCTGTATGCTCTGAGAGGTGACCTGGTTCTCTGGGCTCTTGTTTTTGTATGTTTGTTTTGATTTGGTATTTTGGTTTTCTGAGACAGGGTTTCTCTGTGTAGCCTTAGCTGTCCTGTAACTCCCTCTGTAGGCCAGGCTGGCCTTGGACTCAGACATCCGCCTGCCTCTGCCTCCTGAGTGCTGGGATTAAGGGCATTCATCATCACTGCCCGGCTCCCTTGGCTCTTAAGAATGGGTGTGGAGTCCCTCAGAAAGAACTTTGGGTGCTGCTTAGCTCTCGACTGAGACGTTGCCAGGGTGGGGCAGCCCACACATGCCCCTCACTTTTATGTCCCTGAAAGCCGAGGTCGCCTTACCATAAGATGTGTTACCTACAAAGGACAGTTAATTCCATGAGGACGGGGCACTTTTGACAGTCTCCAGTAAGCTATGTGTGGAGCTCTTGCTACGAATGGCTGGTCAGGAAGTATTCACAGCAGTAGACCCTGCTTACACAGGCTCTGACAGGTGCTTCTCAATGGCTGTCAGATGCCTTGCCATTTTGTTCTTGCCACCGAGTTGTGTCCACTAGAAAAATCGCCCGGCGGAATAGTTCTCCCCCTCCCCCGGCCGTTTCTTTAGCCCGTCTAGAGCGATGCTTTCCGAGGAAATCATCTCCCTGCTGTCAGTGTTAGAAACATGTCCTGCGATGTCGCCTTCCTTTCAAGTTCTCTAGGAATATACGACACATGAAGACTACTACTCAAAGGGGGTCACACCCCGATGGCCCCCACATCCCTCTGCTGTTGCGCACCTCCCTGCCCATCTTGGGCTGATTTTGGTACCGTGTAGGTCATTGCTGTCATGTTAGAGCTTACACATGACGGTCCGTGTGTAAGATCGCTGTCTGGCATGGCGTGCTGCCTCCCTTCGCCCACCCATTCTCCACGGCACGTGAGTCATTGCCCTTGGGGTGTGGAATATGCGAGCTGTTGCCACCTAGAGCTGCGTGAGGTTTGTGCTGCCCTTCCTATCAAGCCTTTCCCCAACTAACCGCCATTCTCCATTGTCCTGGTTCCTATTGCCGGGATGAAAGCAGCCAAAGCCGGCCCGGGGAGGGCGGTGTTCATTTGGCTTACACACTCCAAACCACAGCCCAGTGCAGGAAGCCAAGCCTGGGACTTAAACCAAGTGGACCCTGGAGGGAGGCAGGAGCTGATGCGGAGCCCACGCACAGGACCGCTCACAGGCTTGCTCCTCATGACTTGGCCAGCCTGCTCTCTTACAGAACCCAGGACCTCCAGCCCACGAGTGTCCCCATCCACAGCAGTGCTTGGCTTATGACCCCTCCATTCCTCAGCTTACCCTATTCCTCATCTTTGGGCCCATTAGCCTGCCATTTGCCTACCTGACCCTATTCCACCAAATGTGTCCCGTTCTATCCATCACATGCTCGCGTGGCTGCCTGTCTTCCCCTAAAGTAGCCCGCTTGGCTGGCCCTGCAGTTGATTCTAGTACCTGGCTGGCTTGACTCCCAGAAGCCCTTGTCTCCAGACTCTTCCCAGTCAACCGCCATTCCTCCATCCCCATCCCCCCCCCCATGTTCCCTGGCTCATGGCAGCCTGACAGCCAAGCTCACATTCCCTATTTGGGGCCAGCTGACCTGTCTAGTCTCCTGTCTCCCACTAGTGACAACATAGTGACTGGTTACCAACTTACCCTAGTCCACAGCCACCTGGCCTGTCAGACTGTAGTATACACTGACACCCAGACCAGTTACCCAACTCACTTTCACACACACACACACAATGTATCAGCTTTTATTTCTAGTGCCCTAAAAGCCATTTATTTTGGCAGAAAAAGCAAAGAATTGTCAGATTTGAGTCATGATCATTTCCCTAAAAATGGGCCTGTCAGGTGGTGGTGGCACACGCATTAATCTCAGCGTAGGAGGCAGAGGTGGGTGGGTGTCTGAGGATTTGAGGCCAGCCTGGTCTACATAGTGTTCCAGGACAGCTGGGGCTGCCTTGTGAGACCATCTCAAGACAACTGAGAGAGAAAGAAAATGGGCCTGTGAAGCCCTATGCAGGAAACCTAGAGCTCAGAAGCATTGAGCTTAAAATGACTTTCAAAACCAAAATGGTTGTCAATCCATCTTCTGGAGAAAAGGTCTTGACGCAGATGCTTTGCAGGAGAGTCGGGCTCTGACCTGGTCCCCTTCCAGACAGAGCCCACTTTCCTAGTGAGCAGGGTTTGGCTTGAGCCCACCCAGCTGATTAAATGTCACCCTAGGTGGCGGTGCCTTCAGCGCACACCTGTGCACAGTGAGGCAGAAGGTGTCAGCCGTGGGTGTACGCAGAGGGCTGACCCAGAACGGCCTCTGTGAGATCTCAGGCTCAGCTGGCCTCAGAACTCGGGCTTAACTCGACAAGAGGCTGCTGGGCCAAGGCGGCCCCTTGCTTTCAGCAAGGTTGCCAGCCGCCTCGCCTGCTCCCTCGCCCATCTGCCTCCAGTTTCTGCATACCTTCGGGCCTTGGACTTACCCTACTGAGGTCACACTTTGATAGTTTGTCCTGTCGTAAGAGACAGGGTCTGAGGAAGAGCTAACCTCCCCCGTACCGGCTTTAGTCCCTTTTTCCTGTTTGAACCTCTCCAGATAAGCTACTTTCAATTAGCGTGTGGAAATTCTACCATCTTGAAGAGCATGGCTGCCTCCTGTCTGCAGTCTCCTAACTCAGTCTCGTGTAACCAGTCTACTGTGTTTCTCAAATCGTGTCTGTTAACTACTGGCCGGGGCAGCCCAAGCCATGCCTGGGCTCACTCTAGACTGCCATCAAATAGCACTTCGATCCTTCCTACAGTACACTGCCAATCGTGTCAGGCCACCCTGTGCACCTTACCATAGTTCACGCAGAATGGCAAACTCACCTCTCCCCGGTACACACTCCTTCCTGCCTCCCAGTCCTCCCTGGTCCTCCAGTTGTCCGTGTGTCCTACCTTATCTACTTCAACCAAATGTCCTCTCTTTACCCAGCCCTATGCAACGCACTCCATCCCTTTCAGAGCACCTTTCCTTGGGCCGCCAGTAATCCAGTGACCTCATGACTTGGTGTAAGCACCTCTAGACAGTCTTCCGGGACTCCAACCTAATAATCAATAAATGCAGGATGCTCTGCAGGAATGGATGCGGATGTTGAAGGGAGAGTCGCATACGGCATCTGATCACTGGTAACTGGTTCTTGGGCTTGGCCAAGTCCATCTCTCCTAAGAAACTAACCTGCCCACGTCAAATGATGATGACTTCATGCTAAGGGACAGCTGGTCTCAAGAATATAGACAGTCTGAGATGAGGACTAAGCTAAGGGTCAGGGTTGAAAGGAAAGCTACCTTCCCTGATCACGAGGGAGGGAAGAATCTCTTCTTGGTACATGAAACCATCCATCCTTTAGATATATGGCATCCGTCCTTTAACAAGAATTGGGAAATAGTTCATCTTTGAGAAGAAGGACACAGAGAGCAAAGCTTAACTGACTAGGTCCTTTCTCTAGAAGTAACACATGCCACACATCACACACACACACACACACACACACACACACACACACACACACACACACTTTAAGTAAATTTATTGGGTAAATCAATACTGACAGCAAAGGAAAATTACTGTTGGGTAGAAAACATATTCCGCAGGAAATCTAGAAAAGCGTTTTGCATGGGTAATGGAAACAGATCTCCCAACATTGCCTTCCACACAGAGAAGGGCAGTTGGGACACCCTGGCCAGCTTGATGCCTACAGATAGGACTTGGGCGGGACTCGGGCTCCCTGTGAAGCACCGCTGGGGGAGATCCCCATCATCTCCGCTCTTCCTGCAACGCCACACCTCTTAGGGGCGCTCTGCCCTTGTCCTGGGCTGCAGGACTCAGCCCTTTGCACTTGAGAGCGGGCAGATTGGCAGCGGGAGTGATACCTCTGGACAGCCTTTACCTGAGCCAGCTGTTGCACCTCCTGCTGAGTTTCTGCAGACCCCAGGAGGGGAGGAGGCACAGGTGTCTGGGGACAGGGGGTGACTGTCCCATGCCTGTGCCCCAGTGGTTTCCTGAGGATCACCCCAGGGTCTCTCACACTCTTTGAAGCTTCAATGTTCCCATAAAACTCACATCTCTTTTTGACGAGGCTTGTGCCCTTCACAGATGGTGAGGGGGAGCTGGCCTTGGCCAGGGACCTTTCCTGCCCTTTGTGTTTTCTTCCAGGGGACATCCACTGCAAGAAGCACTTCGCCGGGCTGCTGAATTGGTCCTGCGGAGGCTGCCCCTTACGTGACAGTGCCGGCGAAGATGTGTGTCCACGTGTTTCCTCTGGTGCCCTGGCCTGAACAGAGTGCCTCTTCCCTCTGGTTTGGGATGTCCCTAAGCCTGCATCCCCTCCACCAAATTTTCCTGCCTCAGCTGCCAGGGGAGACACTCTCCTGGCAGCCGGGGGACACTCCTTGTTCTGACACTTGCCTGACACATGTACAGGGAGCCAGGGACCCTGCCTTGGCTCCATGCTGACTCCCGCAGTGGGCAAGTGCACCCGCAGCACCTGAGAAGACACCATGTCCCCACCGGAGGGGCCCTGGCGTTTGGAAGTCATTTCTCCTGAGGCTGGGGCCACATCAGGCTGGCCTGCTGCCTGCCTGGGTAGCCTGCTCTCTGAGCGCAATACGGCTCCTCTGGACACCTGACTTTTATAGACAGATGTTCCAGGGTTGTGGGGAACTGACATTCTCTGCAGGGGTTGACATGTGTCTTGGGTGGCTGTCAAGGTCTCAGTGGACTGTGGGTGAAGACCACGGAGCTGCTCTCTCTTGAGTAGCTCCGTGGACCCCTCAGCCATGGAACCATCTTTCCTGCTTATCCTTTCCCCCTGAGGCCCCTGGGTGCTGGTTCTGGAAGCCAGTCTCTCATCTGTTGGCCCATCTGGCCTCATGGGCAGCTCTGAGCTATGTCTATTGTCTGATCCAGACTGCTGCCGGCTGCCTTTGTCCACCACACCGGGTGTCCAGGGCTGGGTAGGCTCTCTGCCACTTTGAGCTGTGCTAAGGTCTTTGTCTACAAACAGCTTGTTCTTGGAGGCCGGCCTCATCTGTCTCACAGGCCTGGAAACAGGGAGGGGCGTTTCTTGGATGGGCATGAAATTCAGTGTCCCCATCCTGTTTCTACTAGTGTTGCTTTGCAGGAACCTGGAGGGCTGGGCAGAATCCACGGCAGAAACGGCGGCGTCCGGGGGAAGGCGGAACTGAGAGAGAGAATGTGATGGCTCCACTTTTGTCTTGTAGGACTCTAAGGATTCCTCAACTCTTTGGGGAAGACCAAATGTCAACCTCCTGCCAAAGGTTTTAATGTGTTCTTCCAACATCTTTTCTTTGCTAGGACTGAGTGATAAACTCTGTTGGGTTTTCAATGTGTCCTTCTCACCTGCCAAAGGGGCCAGACGTCTTACCTGGCCGTGCGGTGTCTGGGGTGGGGGCTGAAGCTCGCTGATGGAATGCCATGACCTCCCCACAGTGCTAGGGATCTGGCCCTCATGGATCTCCTTCATTTTCCTGTTGAGGTGTTGCTCTAGTTCATTTTCAATCTTTTTCTGACACGGGCTCACCTTTGGGAGGCTTGAAAGTTGTCCTGACTGACTTGCTACTTGAGGCTCCTGGTCTGTCTTCAAGTCAGATTGCAGACTGCCCTTCCGGTCCCTCTGGAGACGGTGTTTTTGGCCAATACCTTGACTGTCCGTCTTTGCTTTTACCTCAGTCTCTTCTCTGGCACGTTTCTCCCAGATCCCGTTGTTAAATTTTCCAGATCCGCTGAGTACAATGGAGTGTGAGTCTTTGCTGCCCTGAAGCTTAAAGAGTGTGAGCCATGAGAGACCGTGACTCCTCCCCGACTCAGGGAAATCCACCAGCTCTGAATGAGGACACATGAGTGACAAGGACTCATTGATCCTGTGCGGCAGCCCCCAGCGGTGCTGGATGAGCCTCTTTCGGAGATGGTGCTCAAGTTTCTTCCGAAGCTCATCGGTGAGGGGGAAGTCTCCAAGAAGGATGGGCCTGGGAGTGTGGGCCTTGAAGGACTGGTTCACCAGAGAGATCTTGGGAGGGGAAGGACAAAATGTGTCCCGAGATTTTTGGACCACAGAGGGTAAACCCCACACTCTCTCCTGCTCTTTTTTCAAGACATTGTATTCCAGGTGCTGTGTTTCACATGGACCAAGAGGCTTTGCTTCATCCTGGGGTCTGTGAAAATGCACCCCACAGATCCTAATCTGGGACTGAGGAGACATTGTCAAGACAGAGACTGGGGAAGTGTTCTGACCCTGAGCCTGAGACTCAGCAGAAGGGTCACGTTGGGAATGAGATTGTGACGGGGTCTCGATCCGGGTCTGCGGCTGACTCTTAGTCACAGACAGAGGTGTGGGGAGAGTAACAGATGGGGAATCGTCAGCTGTGGGGGCTTCAGCCATGCTGTTAAATGTTGTGGTATGGTCATGTGAAGCAGTGGTGGTGTCAGGGTGCAAGGCCTCACTGTGCAGAGAGGGGAGACCCCAGAAGAGCTGGGCGGGTTTAGCTTCTGCATCATCTTCAGAGGTCTTGGAGTGAGGGGCCTGCTGGTGCGTGGGTTTGCCTTTGCTGCTTGCTGAATGAGAGGCAGCCAGCTCCTGTGACTTAGCCAATGTTTCTGCTGAGGACAGCTTCTCCGAAGAATAGGCTGACTTTATAAAATATTCTTTTTTCTCCTTATCCTTTGTGAGGAAATCACCCTCTTTTTTGTCTTGCCTTTTGAGTTGCACCAGAGCATCAGAGTTGGGAGGCAAGAGGTTTCCAGGCTCTGGAAGGTCCTCCTGCAAAGCGGCTTGAGAAGCATGGGGGTCTGGGAGATGTTGGTTAATGGAATGTGCCAAATCTGAAGATAACAGGTTGTGGGCAGCAGGCTGCTGCCGGGAAGGGTCTGGCAATGGCCGGCTTATATAGCCAGTGCCTTTGGTGTCTGGGACATTAACAGATACCTCACTAGGGCCGCTGACTGGAGACCTAGTGGTTTCCAGTGGGTAGACCACTTCTGCCTCTCTTGCTCCCTCTGTTGGAGGAGTAAAAGAGGTAAGTGTGTGGGGTGGGATAGGGTCCTGTTGAAATCTAGCTCTCAAGGAGGACATTGCCTCTGGCGGTAGGGAAGAAAGCCAGCTTTCCAAGTGAGCAAAGTGGTTAGGGGAGAGATTGGAGGGGTCCAGTGGTAAAGGCCCGGGTGGAGTGACTGGAGTTGGATGTCCTGGCTGGTTTTCTGTGTCACAGGTCTCTGTCGCAGGAGCTGTGGAAGCTAAGCAGGAATGAGAGTCATCGCCGTCTTTGAGGGTGGCCTGGGGGAGCACGTGACTGGCCTGGCCACTTGTTCTATGACACATACCGAAGACAGGCTCTGGATGTGGTAGTCCTTCATCCTGAGGGGCATCACACAGCTCTCCCAAGGGACTGCAGGGGACAAGAAGTTCAAGCTATAATAGAGCCGGTACGTGCACACAAGGACCTGCTCACCTAGCCAAGGGGCAGGCTCCTGTGCTTTGAGTGGCCATTCCTAGTGCCCATCCATGGAAGTCCACTAACCTTCCCCACACCCTGTTCCTATGTCTACCCCTCCTGGCAGAGCAGGATGCTTTGCATCCCTGGAAGCAAGGGATATGTGGGCGGAGGGGGCAGCAGAAAAGGATGTAAATGACCTACCTTTGTTGGTTTGTCTGCAGCTTTGTACTCTCCTCTGCTCTCTGGAAAGTTTCCCCACCTAAAACAAAAAACAAAAAACAAAAAAACAAACAAACAAAAAAGCAAGATTGTAGAGTAGAAAGAATGAAGGTAGAAACTATGGTTGCACAAGAGTTAGGAGAAAACACTTGGGCATCCCTAAAATCACTAAGAACCAGTGACAGATGGTCTTTTGAGAGGCCGCTCGGAATGTTCACACCTGGGAAGCTGTATTTGCAAACCCCTCCACCCATGATGCCCCCAGTGACACTCAAAACCGCTGCAGGATACACTGGTCAGTGATGTCCTCGCAGGTCTGAGCTCCTAGCAAAGAAGCACTGAACACAATGGCAGGGGACATAACCTGTGCTCCAAGGCAGCCATTACTCCCTCCTCCACATCTCACAGGAGCCCCGAGGGCCTGTGCCCGCTACCCAGGACCAGCACTGCTTCATAAGCAGGGGGGAATGGAGTGGGCACTCAGGGAAGTAGCTCGGGTCTGGCTGTCTTCATGACGGCTCTTTCCTGGCTAAGGGACCATGTATATAGCAAGTGACATCCTCACATCACAGGCCTGTAAGTGTGTGGAGAGGACATATGGGGAGCCCGGGACCATGAGGTCAAAGGCAGACACGTACCTTTAAGTGATTCCCTGGCTTCCTTGGCTTTCTCCTGTAGCTGTGAACAACAAGGGGAAATGAGCACATGGGTCTTACTTACTGGTTTTGCTGCTCTTCCTAAGATGTTGAGAATCCCATCACCCACGCACACCCTGAGGTCCACGGAAGACGGAGATGTGCCCACTTTAATATTAGCGGTGGCAGTGACTCCCTACTTTCACCCCTCCTCTGGAAAACTAAAGGACAATGTGGTGTTCCACGAGGACAGCATCCCCCCCCCCGCCCCGTGCTCCTTCTGAGACTCATGAGTCAAACATGGGTTCCGTCTCTCTTCAGAGACATCACCAACATTCAGCACTGTGATCCCGACCAGCTCAGCATGGAAGAAGGTAGGTGAAGGGACACACGATGTGGGGCAGGTCATGGATCACGTGGTCCGGGGTGGCTGGTCTCATTCTGAGAACTCAAGAGTGTAGCCAAGCCACCAGGACCAGTTTCCTGCTTAGTCCTGGAAACCTCAGCCACACACAGACAGGTGTACTGTGGGTGCCAGACACAAACCTTTGTCCTGCCTGCATCCCTCCCACGCCCTACTAGAACATGGCCTCTTGTCCCTGCACCTTCCCTCTCTTCTGCCCCCTCCCCTTCCCTCCTGCCCTCCCCTCCTCTCCCCTCCCCTCTCCGCTTTTGCCCCCTCTCATCCCCCCTCCCAGGGTCCCATCTTAGACATCCCCCTGACAGTCAAGCTCATCCGAGAGCCAGGGAACACAGAGAAGGGCCCCTCACCAATGGAGACTCTCTCTTGGGAACTCGCCATTCTTCCTTACCTTTTGGGTGCATTCCTTTTTCCACAGTGAGGGTAAAACCACTTTCAGTAGCAGGTAGCAGGTGCTCAGAAGCAGCAGCCCCAGCCCACTCAGTAGGGAGTAGTTGAGGTCTACATGACAGGGAGCTGGGCCAAAGGCCAGCCATGTCTCAGCGAGGCTATTGAGAGATGAGAGAATGTTCTCCATAGTGTAAACAGCATGGCTGACTGAGGTGACTGATTCTGAGGGTTGGTGGGCTGGACTAGAGTCCCAGGCCTGCATCACAGAGCAGGGGAGAGTCACAAGGGTTTCTGAGGGTGGGGATGAGGGTGTGTCTTCAGCCTTGCCCCACCCCCAGGGAGCTCTTCAGAGTTCTGCCCAACCCTGCTGCCCCCTCCTCCATCTGCCCTTTCCTCACACCTGTATTCCTCAGGGGAGCTCTCTGTCTGCTCCATCAGCAACCCAGGGGCTCACCCGTTCCCCTTGCTGCTTGAGATCTTGATTGGGGTCGCAGCAGCTCCAGTACCATGGTGTGTGGAGTTTGGCTTTTGCTCAGACATTCACAGCCTTGGCGACGCTGATACCCTTATGTATGTGCCATCTGCAGAATGTTTATCCCCTGTGCCTACTATATTCGTTTATCTTTGTGAATGTCAACTGCTCCCCTTTGAGTCTGTCTTGAATGTCTTTAGTG
Organism: Phodopus roborovskii; assembly: GCF_943737965.1. NCBI lineage: Eukaryota > Metazoa > Chordata > Mammalia > Rodentia > Cricetidae > Phodopus > Phodopus roborovskii. The sequence goes on from NW_026126482.1 coordinate 3,570,771, forward strand.
AAAGGGTCAGGGTCAAATCACAAAACTGATATAATTATTAAATGTATTTTATTGAATCCTGTTCTTGGATATAACTGTGTGTTTTCCTGCAGCTCCTGAACATTTGATTGGGTTAAGACTTTGATTATGCTCTAGACATACATGGGCCCTTTGACAAATCCAGACCCTGTTTTCATGTCCAAGAAGAGTCAATCTTCACTCCTTTAACTTCAGTCATAGCTTTATTTTTGACTCTGATTTCTTCCTATTCTCCCTATAATCAAGACTCTGGCTATGTCAGCAATTGCGTAGGGGTTTGGTGATTTACTCCAACAGGACCGGCTGATAGTAAGCTGTGAGGGTGATCCCCAGGATCCTTGGGAACAGAGTGGGACCCAGGAGTGTCAAAGCCTTAGAGACTGGTGAGGGTCCTCACTGATTACCCGTTGTTCACTCTGTGTCAGCACCTGGTGATGTCCCAAACCGAAGAGCTTTCTTGTCACGTGTTACCCAGCTGGAGTTTCATGCCCCTGCTGTGCAAAGGATTTATGGTTTGTTCAACTTGGGACCTTTGTTCTAACTCCCTTGTTCCCTTTGGTCATGCTGTATGCCTCTGGGAGCTGGTGAACTTCTTTCGAACTTGGGAGGTGGTGCTGGTATATAGCTTCATCTTCCCCACAAATCGCGTGATGGTATGGGCACAGCTCACTGTTGTAAGTCTTCTTCCTATGACAAAATGCCTAAGATGACAAAAACCAAACTGCAGGGTCTCGGTTTCAGACAGTCTATTTCCAGTCACTAGGCGCGTGGGGTCAGGCGTGTAATGGAACTAGTGTGTTACAGCGCAGGCAGATTCCCTTCTGATAAACGGGAAGGAAATCCAGAAAGCCAGGGGTCAAGAGCTTCCTCTTCCCTTCAAGGAACATCCCAGGCACCTAACTGCTTTTCCCAGTGGTTCCCATACAGCCACCACACTGGTGGCCAAGATGCTCACACGTACATTGGCATGTGCTGTGCCAGGTATTATTTATGAACAATTTTAGGAGGTGTGCCGTGACTTAAACACTCATTTTCCTCATCTTGCCCTGTTACTCTTCCTGTAAACGGATTTCAGTGCGCTCCCCACTCTTTCCTCTCCCAACGTGAACGGTAACTTTTTCTCAGCGCTCTCTGTCCAACACAAAACCAGACGGCTCTGTTGCGGAAACAAATGTCTCCCTGTTCTTGCAACATTCCCCGGTTAGTCTGACTCAGGAAGACATTGGCAATGGATCAGGTAAGAAGACAGACAGATGGCCATTCGATAAAGGCAAAGACAAAGGGTAATGTAGGCAGAGATCCTTTGTGTCTCAGGAGCCTCTTCCAAATAACCATTCAGAGGCTTGAAACGCACAGGCTTGCTTTTAGCTAGCTCTTATAACTTAAGCTAGCCCACTTCTGTTAATCTGTGCTGCCCCAATGCGCGTTTAGCTCATGTACTTACTTCCCATCCTGCTCGCTTTGTGTCTCATGCATCTCCCCTCCCATCATTCCAACCTTCTTCTTCCCAGCACTCTCTTAGTTTCTTCCTGAACAGTTATAGACCACTCGGCTCTCTATTAACCGACAGGACTAATACATGTTAACAGCGAAAATTATTGTTTCACAGCATCTTCTACCTCTGTTTAAACAAGACGGAAGGTTTTAACTTTAACATGGTGGAATTATATACAACAAAAACAGTTGTCAAGTAAGAACTACAGTCCATTTGTATTTGGCAAAATTGGAGAAAAATACTGTATTATCTACCTTATCTTTGTGAGTCTGAAGTTTTATATTTAATTTATATTTATATTTAATTTTACCAAAACTCGGGAAAACTGTAAGTTTAACTATTTAGTCTTTGACTCCATCAAAGACCCCAGAGGGGTGTAATATTACCTAATGAAAGGGACAATTGGCTTCCTGGACAGTCACCAAGGTTCCTTTGTAATGATGGGGCATCCAACTTTGGCCTGGTATATCTTACAGGCATTTTTGAGATGCAGGGAATTTTGAAGTGTGTCCTCCCTTGTCTTGGCAATGTTTGCATCCTGCTGGTCCAGTTTGGACAGTATACTTGTGGCAAATGAAGCAAGGACAGTTTTTTTACCCAAATGGCTAGCTTTTGCCATAAAGAAAGCAAACTCCATACAGAGGTTCTTCGATTCCCATCATCTTCTTTTCAAGTAAATTGGTGATGTCAGAAGCAGATATGACTCACTGTCATGAAAAGCTTTCGGTTATTAAACATATTAAATGTCATATTCTATAGGTCTTTGAGGTGTTTGAAGACCGTGTATCTATACATATCTGTTTAACCTTGAAAACTTACCTAATATTATTACAAGTTTGATTATTATAGACAACTAACTACTAACCTGTAGTTTTAGTTATACATTACATTTTTGGTTTTGGTTTGGTTTATTTGTTTTTGTTTTCCAAGACAGGGTCTTACTATGTAGCTCTGGATAATTTGTTTTTTCTTACGTTCCAGCAGGTAAAATATACATTATGTGTTTTGTAGCTTCTGTTATATGTCAGTAGCCAGAATTTTCAGGTGGTCTTTCCTGACCCAGACTGATTCATATTAACCTGGAACGAATCCACAGCCTCTCATCTCCTGTGAAAATAAAAGCATAACCTCTTCCCCAAAGTAACATATCTTTTGACTTACATTTTGTAGACACAAGTTAAAACGTGAGATTTCCACCAAATCTCTCCTCCCAATCTCTGGCATACAGAGTCACCCATCTGCCCATGATCGACGGAATATGCCCTGTTCCCCATCCCACTCCAGGCCACCAGGCACATTCTCTGCCCTCCTTTTCTCTGCCAGTCCCCCAGCGTGCCCTTCCTCGCCTGCCCTAAGTCTGCCATGCCTGGCTTTCAGACCTCACTCAAGTCTTCCTTTCTCGACATGTCAGGCTTCCGTTCCACACAGACCCTACTCAAACCACACAGACCACTTCCTTCCTACACACCCCAAACCTCAGCTGATGCACCATAGCCAGCCCCTCCCCTTGTCCACGCCATGTGCCTCCAGCCTTCCCTGGTCCCCAGGCCACACTAGTTGCAGCAGAGTGCTTAGTTCTTCAACCTAACCCAATCCTTGCAGCGTCCGATGGCATTCAACCACCCTCGCATCACATGGGCTCTCCCGACAGCCCACAGTGTTTGTTACTCTACCCATATATCCCTTTACCCACTCAGCCTGCGGGCCCACTGTGCCTCCCCAGATCACTCCAGATGGTGCCTCCTGGCTGCCAGATCACACCGAGTCCAACTCATCCATGATTCTGCTGTCCCACAAACTGCTCACCCAGCACGTCACCCTGGTCCCCTCGGTGTGTTGCGTTCCCCAACTCACTGACCCCACAGCCTCCTGTCCTTACTGCCTCTGTCCTAACAGCGCGCACACACACACGCACACGTGCGCACACACACGCACATACACACACGCACACAAGCACGCACGCACACACACATGCATACACACGCACATGCACACAAGCATGTACACACACACAAGCAACAAGCATGCACGCACATACACACAAGCACACACATGCACACTCATGCACACACGCATGCACGTGCACACACACATGCATGCACACGCATGCACACACACGCACATGCACACACGCACATGCACACATGCATGCACATACATGCACGCACGCACACACACATGCACACACACATGCATGCACACGCATGCACACACATGCACATGCACACACGCACATGCATACACGCACATGCACACATGCATGCACATACATGCACGCATGCACACACATGCACACACACGTGCATGCACACGCATGCACACACATGCACGCACGCACACACGCATGCACACACCTTTACCCCGCTAACCCAGCTTCACCCCATCTCCCACTGTTTCTATTGCTCCCCACTTACAGCTCCTCCTTGTGCCTCTTGACCATACCGTTCCCCAACCCCAATGCTCTCTATGCTGCCCCTGCCCACGCTGCCAAGCCGCGATGTCGTCCAGCTCACCCTTGTGACCAAGTGCACGACACCCCCCAGTGTAGAGTCTACCCAGTGAGTCCTGCTGTCCACCTTCCCCTACTCTCCCTCCCAGCCTCTTCCCTTCCTCAGCTCCTACTATTCTGGTCCCTCCTGGCCTACTGCCCACTCTGGCCCACCCCTCCTAGGGGCTCCTAGCAGTGCTCAGGGTGCCACAGTCTACCTACTGTGTAACGATGTCCACTGCAGCCTATGGTGCTTCCTGTCCCATTCCCAGCAAACCTTATTCTATGTAAGGTGGCTGCTTGTTAAATCAGTCTGGTCTACGAATGCCTGCCCTGGGATCAGTCGGGTTTCCTCGTCTCATCTGGCCAGGAGCCCCACTGTGGTGGTTTGAAAGAAAATGGTCCCCCAAGAGAGTGGCACTATCAGGAAGTGTGGTCTTGTTGGAGAAAGTGTGTCACTGTGCTGAGAGAAGAATTTTAAGATGCTGCCTAGAAATCATCCTTGGGATATTTTCATGGAAGGAAGTGGCTGCCTTTTGCCCTTGTCTGAAGAGTCTGCCTGAGGCCAAAGTGAAGAATGTTGGATTAATTCCATTGGCAGAAGAAATCTCATAACAGCCTAAAAATCTCAAAGACTCTGTCATGTGGGTATCAGTGCTAACTCTAATGAGGAAGAGCAAGCTGAGCAGGGTCAATGACAAAATGTTAATTTTGAGGGGAAAAGGACCACAAGGAGGCGCAATGGAGCTAAACCCTGTGTTCAAAGAGATAAATGGATTAAGAAATGGAATAAAGGGAGAGGTGACCTCAGGGCAAGATCCCACCCAACTAAGTTTCCATCTTGTGAACAGGAAAGAAAAAGTTTAGGGCTTTCATCCAAACGCTGGGAAGACAGAGGCTGGTCTACAGAGCAAGCCAAGCTTAGGCAGTGAAAGGCAGAAAGTTAGTGAGCTGGCCTGCCATCCCTCCCTCCCCCACCCCTCCCCCTCCCCTCCCCCTTTTCCCCCTCCCCCCAGTCACCAGGCAGTCTGTGCACAGGTACAAAGGTCCCTTTAAGAGAAATCTCCACCCCCTTCTGCTCTCTTCCTACTGCTCCTCTGAAGGGGCAGATAGGTCTCCTCCTCTTTCCTTCCCCTCTCTCTTCCCTTTCTCCAAAAGAAAAGCCTTCCCCCTGCAGCTCTGTCTGCCTGGCCTCTGTCACCCGCCATGGGATCAGCCACACAGCGTGTTATAACACTTTGGCCACGGGGTTCTGGCTTTAGAGTTGAGGATAGGAGAAAGGAGTTATGGTACCTAAAGAAAGCCACTGAGGCCAGGCATGTGTCGGCAGTGTCCCTGTTAGAGAAGCCGTTGTGTGAAGCTGTGAAGTTGAGGTTTGGATTGCCTTGGAGACCCCAAGGTGTTGGAGATGCCAGAGTCAGGTGACACCTGCTGAGGACTGCTAACAGGGAGCTGAACCAGCCCAAGTGTGCGGTGGTCCACAAAGCTGAACAGACACTGAGAACTGAAGGGCGTTTTGATGCAGTTTGGAGTTTGCCCAGCTAGTTTCCCGGCTTGCTTTGGTCCAGTGTTTCCCCCTTCTCTGCATTTTGGAATAGCAACGCATACTCTGTGCCATTATATGTTGCAAATATGTGATCTGCTTTTTGATTTTTACAGGGGACCACAGTTAAGAGACTGCCATGTGTCTCAGGACAGACTTAGGGCTCTGAGACTTTGTGAACTCTGGGGACGTTTGAAGTTGGACTGAACGCATGTTTGCATTATGCTATGGCTACAGCCTTTGGGGGCCGCGGAGCGGAGTGCTAAGATCTGAAAGAAAACGGCACTAATATGAGGCATGGCCTCCTTAGAGGAAGTGTGTCACTGAGAGGGCGGGCTCTGAGGTCTCTTTTCTCAAGCTTCCCTCAGTGTGGCGGTCAGTCAACTTCCTGCTGCCTGGAAGATGCAGCCTCAGCACCACGTCTGCCCTAACACGGCCATGCTCCGGTCATGAGGATGGTGGGCGGAGCCTCTGAACTGCAAAGTGAGCCACACCATTAAGTGTTTTCTTTATCAGAGGTACTGGGGAGGGGGGACTGTCTGTGTTCACAACCATCAGTAATGAGATCTGGTGCCTTCTTCTGGATATGTAGGCATGCATGCCAGCAGAACACTGTATACATAATAAATAAATAATCTTTTTAAAAAAGGAAAAGAAAAAAGAAAAAAAAAGGGTTGCCGTGGTCATTGTGTCTCCTCACAGCAATAAAAACCTAACTGAGACACACATGCCCTAACTCAGGTAGCCCAGTACCTTCTGCACCTGAACCTCTTTCACCGGATTGTATCCTGGCCATGCTTACCCTTTTCTGTCTCCCTGGGTGCCTGGGGTATCTTGGGTCTGACTTCTTGGGAGCCTGTCCATGGGAAGCCAAATTGAAATCACAAACCTAAATATAAAATGTTTATAACTGTCTCGTATTCTTGGGAATAAGTTTACATTTTTTTTTCCTGGTTCGTAAGGCTTAATATGTGTTATCTGTTGTGCCACACACAGAGACGTGCGCAAATCTTTTTGGCGAATTGAGGATAATTTGTGAAGAGTTGATCAATTTTCTGATTAGATTCTGCACTTCTAAAGACATCGCAGGATGATTCACACGCAAACTTTACTAACTGGAGTTTGAAAAGAACTTCAGGTCATGGGCCTGTGTTAACAGGAGAGACAGCTGTTCACACATAACATCTGTTTGAAGACATCGCTGCCCTGAGACACTTAATGTCTGAGCAAAAGCTGGAGCTGCTGCGACCCCAATCAAGATCTCAAGCAGCAAGGGGAACGGGTGAGCCCCTGGGTTGCTGATGGAGCAGACAGAGAGCTCCCCTGAGGAATACAGGTGTGAGGAAAGGGCAGATGGAGGAGGGGGCAGCAGGGTTGGGCAGAACTCTGAAGAGCTCCCTGGGGGTGGGGGCAAGGCTGAAGACACACCCTCATCCCCACCCTCAGAAACCCTTGTGACTCTCCCCTGCTCTGTGATGCAGGCCTGGGACTCTAGTCCAGCCGACCAACCCTCAGAATCAGTCACCTCAGTCAGCCATGCTGTTTACACTATGGAGAACATTCTCTCATCTCTCAATAGCCTCGCTGAGACATGGCTGGCCTTTGGCCCAGCTCCCTGTCATGTAGACCTCAACTACTCCCTACTGAGTGGGCTGGGGCTGCTGCTTCTGAGCACCTGCTACCTGCTACTGAAAGTGGTTTTACCCTCACTGTGGAAAAAGGAATGCACCCAAAAGGTAAGGAAGAATGGCGAGTTCCCAAGAGAGAGTCTCCATTGGTGAGGGGCCCTTCTCTGTGTTCCCTGGCTCTGGGATGAGCTTGACTGTCAGGGGGATGTCTAAGATGGAACCCTGGGAGGGGGGATGAGAGGGGGCAAAAGCGGAGAGGGGAGGGGAGAGGAGGGGAGGGCAGGAGGGAAGGGGAGGGGCAGAAGAGAGGGAAGGTGCAGGGACAAGAGGCCATGTTCTAGTAGGGCGTGGGAGGGATGCAGGCAGGACAAAGGTTTGTGTCTGGCACCCACAGTACACCTGTCTGTGTGTGGCTGAGGTTTCCAGGACTAAGCAGGAAACTGGTCCTGGTGGCTTGGCTACACTCTTGAGTTCTCAGAATGAGACCAGCCACCCCCGGACCACGTGATCCATGACCTGCCCCACATCGTGTGTCCCTTCACCTACCTTCTTCCATGCTGAGCTGGTCGGGATCACAGTGCTGAATGTTGGTGATGTCTCTGAAGAGAGACGGAACCCATGTTTGACTTATGAGTCTCAGAAGGAGCACGGGGCGGGGGGGGGGACGCTGTCCTCGTGGAACACCACATTGTCCTTTAGTTTTCCAGAGGAGGGGTGAAAGTAGGGAGTCACTGCCACCGCTAATATTAAAGTGGGCACATCTCCGTCTTCCGTGGACCTCAGGGTGTGCGTGGGTGATGGGATTCTCAACATCTTAGGAAGAGCAGCAAAACCAGTAAGTAAGACCCATGTGCTCATTTCCCCTTGTTGTTCACAGCTACAGGAGAAAGCCAAGGAAGCCAGGGAATCACTTAAAGGTACGTGTCTGCCTTTGACCTCATGGTCCCGGGCTCCCCATATGTCCTCTCCACACACTTACAGGCCTGTGATGTGAGGATGTCACTTGCTATATACATGGTCCCTTAGCCAGGAAAGAGCCGTCATGAAGACAGCCAGACCCGAGCTACTTCCCTGAGTGCCCACTCCATTCCCCCCCTGCTTATGAAGCAGTGCTGGTCCTGGGTAGCGGGCACAGGCCCTCGGGGCTCCTGTGAGATGTGGAGGAGGGAGTAATGGCTGCCTTGGAGCACAGGTTATGTCCCCTGCCATTGTGTTCAGTGCTTCTTTGCTAGGAGCTCAGACCTGCGAGGACATCACTGACCAGTGTATCCTGCAGCGGTTTTGAGTGTCACTGGGGGCATCACGTGTGGAGGGGTTTGCAAATACAGCTTCCCAGGAGTGGACATTCCGAGCGGCCTCAAAGACCGTGTGTTAGGGTTAGGGTTCTCTTAGGTGCTTTTATTTAAAAAGTTTTATATATTTATTTATCATACGTGCATGGATGTATACTGTGTTCCACATGCATGTCTTGTACCTTCAGAGGTCAGAAAAGCGAATCCTTGCTTGGTAATTGGCCGTTCAGGTTGTTGTGAGCCACCATGCGGATGCTGAGAAATGACCCAAGGTCTTCTAGATGAATGTCAAGTGTTTTTGGCCACCCAGACTTCTCCCCATGCTCTCGAATGTTTAATCTTAAAGGTACTGCTCTGTGACCCTCCGGTTTCTACTTTCCGTCTGTGTAAGGCGTGGTCCTGCTTTTTCAGGTGGGAGAACTGGTCGGAGAGACACCGAGGAGGGCAGGAGGCTGCAGAGAACCCTGCAAAGGTGCTTTTCCCCTCAATTCACTTCCTGGGTCATCACCCAGGCCAGCGGGCTTTCCTTTTCAGTCGCTGGACTTGGCTAACGCTCTGAACTTTTGTCTCCTTACAGTCCCCTGGGCAAACCATATCCAGACTCCCTCTGCAATGTATGTAACAAAGCAAGCGATCAGGACAGTGGCTCACTCTCTCAGGCTTCCCTGGAAGATAGCTCTGCCTTCATGTCCCATTTGACTTCCACAGCTTCTGTGACAGAGCCCTCATCCACTCTGTCTCATTTCCCAGGTGACCAACCAGGACCTCCAGTTCCAGAAGTACTGCTCCAACCTTCCCCATCACCCCTCTCCACCCTGTCCTCTAACCAAAGCACTCTGGATGACTTACCTTCTCCTACACCGCTCAGCATCTCTCTGGCAGCACAAGCTAATGCTCCCGCAGACCCTGCAGTGTTACTGAGCCACGCCCCACACAAACCGTTAATCCCCATTCCACATCTACTCCCACATGCCCCTCAGGAAGCACAGTTAGTTCTCCAACCAGAAGCGCCCCTGTCTCTTGTGGAGAGCCCCAGGGAGCTGTCCGCCAATGTCCCAACAGCCAAAGGCACCATCTCTAAAGGGCTGGCTGTGTCAGCATCCTTCCAGTCCTGGTCCAGTGCCAAAGACCAGACCCTGACTAAGTTTCCACACACTCGTAACCAACAGCCTGTAGACCCCCATGCCGCCCAAGCCTCAGATCAGAGACTTACAAAGACCCACACTGTAGAGCCCGGAAACAATTTGTCTCCCACCCCGGATGTCCTGGCACTCTTCAAAAGGCAAGAGCAAACGGAGACGGATTTCACCGCATCTGAACATAGGAAAGAGGAAACAGAATCCTTTTCAATGCCACCAAACAATTCAGGAAAAATCTCAGCGTCAATTGCCGGCCCAAAGAACTTGGAAGTCTCCCTCCCTTTGGGTAATGAAAAAGACAATGCAGGGGACCCTCTCCTACTCCAGCAGCTCTCTTACCCCAAGACCTCTGAGGACCAGTCAGACATCAAGGATACCCAGCTCTTCTGGGGCCTCCCTTCTCTACACAGCGAGTCCCTGAAACGCGAGGCTGAGACCTCAGTTAACAGTAGCTCAGTACGTGCTGATTTCAACAGAATGGCTAAGGCTTCCACAGGCAATGAATCTCCTGCCAGCACTCAGCCCATACAGCTGCCCTTGCCTGAGAGAGACCAACAGGTCTGGCTACAAACATTGCCCGAATCTCAGACAAAGCCCGACTCTCTCACCACGTCTGAGGCCCCTCAACCCCAAATCCAAAGCCCACCACCTTCTCCTCTACCCCAGTTTAGGGACTGTGGGGTGCACTTTCATGGACCCCCGGATGAGGCACAGCCTCTCAGACCATCTGAAATTCGCCAGCTGGAATACAACGTATTACAAAAATCACTGGAAAGTTTGTTGGGTTTACCCACGGTGACCCAAAGATCCCAACAAAGTTTTTGCCCCCCACCTCCTAAGTTATCCATGATCAGAAAGTCATTCAAGTTCAGTGATCCCAAGTCCATCCTGCCTGGAGACTACCCCCTGGATGAAGAAGTCCGGAGGACATTGGAGCACCACCTCCGAAAGAGACTCATCCAGCATCTATGGGGGCTGCCGCACAGGGTCCGGCAGTCCCTGTCACTCATGAGTCCTCAGCCAGAGCCTCCTGAGCTCCTTGAGCCACAGAGAAGCCGTGGGCCCTCGGGGATCTCTCCAAATAAGCACAATGCCAGCAGACACCCATCAGGAGTCAGCCAATCTGAAAGTTTCCCCAAAAAGATCTCGGAAACTCACCCTCAAAAGGAGAAAGACATGGAAGTTCAGAGACATGATCCAGAGGTAGACCAAAAAGACCATCTCCAGAGAGACTTCCATGGGGCTACAACAGGCAGGGAACATTCTGAGTCTGAGACAGACCCGGAACTTCAGCCCGGGAATCTGTCCGGAAAGTTTGCAAAGCCTTCATTGGTAAAGCAGTGCCGGAAAAACAGTGAAACCCTCCTACGAGGACATCTGAGCAGAACAAAAGAAATGAGCGACAGCAACATCCCTGCCACTGAAGACAGAGTGCAACATTGTATCAACATGCTCCAGCCCCCACCCCAGACACCGCACGGCCAGGTGAGACGGCTGGCCCCTTTGGCAGGTGAGAAGGACACATTGAAACAGAGTTTATCACTCAGACCTAGCAAAGAAAAGATGTTGGAAGAACACATTAAAACCTTTGCCGGGAAGATGACACTTGATGTTCCCCAAAGAGTTGAGGAATCCTTAGAGTCCTACAAGACAAAAGTGGAGCCATCACATTCTCTCTCTCAGTTCTGCCTTCCCCCGGACGCCGCCGTTTCTGCCGTGGATTCTGCCCAGCCCTCCAGGTTCCTGCAAAGCAACACTAGTAGAAACAGGATGGGGACACTGAATTTCATGCCCATCCAAGAAACGCCCCTCCCTGTTTCCAGGCCTGTGAGACAGATGAGGCCGGCCTCCAAGAACAAGCTGTTTGTAGACAAAGACCTTAGCACAGCTCAAAGTGGCAGAGAGCCTACCCAGCCCTGGACACCCGGTGTGGTGGACAAAGGCAGCCGGCAGCAGTCTGGATCAGACAATAGACATAGCTCAGAGCTGCCCATGAGGCCAGATGGGCCAACAGATGAGAGACTGGCTTCCAGAACCAGCACCCAGGGGCCTCAGGGGGAAAGGATAAGCAGGAAAGATGGTTCCATGGCTGAGGGGTCCACGGAGCTACTCAAGAGAGAGCAGCTCCGTGGTCTTCACCCACAGTCCACTGAGACCTTGACAGCCACCCAAGACACATGTCAACCCCTGCAGAGAATGTCAGTTCCCCACAACCCTGGAACATCTGTCTATAAAAGTCAGGTGTCCAGAGGAGCCGTATTGCGCTCAGAGAGCAGGCTACCCAGGCAGGCAGCAGGCCAGCCTGATGTGGCCCCAGCCTCAGGAGAAATGACTTCCAAACGCCAGGGCCCCTCCGGTGGGGACATGGTGTCTTCTCAGGTGCTGCGGGTGCACTTGCCCACTGCGGGAGTCAGCATGGAGCCAAGGCAGGGTCCCTGGCTCCCTGTACATGTGTCAGGCAAGTGTCAGAACAAGGAGTGTCCCCCGGCTGCCAGGAGAGTGTCTCCCCTGGCAGCTGAGGCAGGAAAATTTGGTGGAGGGGATGCAGGCTTAGGGACGTCCCAAACCAGAGGGAAGAGGCACTCTGTTCAGGCCAGGGCACCAGAGGAAACACGTGGACACACATCTTCGCCGGCACTGTCACGTAAGGGGCAGCCTCCGCAGGACCAATTCAGCAGCCCGGCGAAGTGCTTCTTGCAGTGGATGTCCCCTGGAAGAAAACACAAAGGGCAGGAAAGGTCCCTGGCCAAGGCCAGCTCCCCCTCACCATCTGTGAAGGGCACAAGCCTCGTCAAAAAGAGATGTGAGTTTTATGGGAACATTGAAGCTCCAAAGAGTGTGAGAGACCCTGGGGTGATCCTCAGGAAACCACTGGGGCACAGGCATGGGACAGTCACCCCCTGTCCCCAGGCACCTGTGCCTCCCCCCCTCCTGGGGTCTGCAGAAACTCAGCAGGAGGTGCAACAGCTGGCTCAGGTAAAGGCTGTCCAGAGGTATCACTCCCGCTGCCAATCTGCCCGCTCTCAAGTGCAAAGGGCTGAGTCCTGCAGCCCAGGACAAGGGCAGAGCGCCCCTGAGAGGTGTGGCGTTGCAGGAAGAGCGGAGATGATGGGGATCTCCCCCAGCGGTGCTTCACAGGGAGCCCGAGTCCCGCCCAAGTCCTATCTGTAGGCATCAAGCTGGCCAGGGTGTCCCAACTGCCCTTCTCTGTGTGGAAGGCAATGTTGGGAGATCTGTTTCCATTACCCATGCAAAACGCTCTTCCAGGTGTCCTGCGGAATATGTTTTCTACCCAACAGTAATTTTCCTTTGACGGTGTAAGTTTCCCCAATAAAGTTTGTGACAATGTGGCTCTGTTTTTGCCCCAAGTGTGGACATTTGATTTAGACAACACAAGGTGTATGCACAGGAAATGGGACACTACTTCCTCATACTGACCCTGAATATTCTGCAAGACACCCCTCTTCCCATTGCTGAGAGGAGGTCAGACATAGACCCCTAAGAACCTTTGCTCCCTAGAGTTTTGTGATGGCACCCACTTCCTACATCTTACTGTAGCCTCTATACTTTGTGACAGCCCACACCTTCCCTCCGTCCCATATCCTTGTTTATATGAGGTTGGCTTGTCTAACAAGGACAGGTAAATGTCCTAGAATACAGTGGGCTCAGTCAAAGTTTTGGAACAGTTGTTAGTGATCCAAGATATAGCTAACATATTTTAGCTGCTCCTGAGTTAGAGTCTATAGGGTAGAAGCTGGGGGAGGCAGGACCCACTCAGTGCTGCACAGGCTTGGCAGTGAGAGACACCAACCACAAGGTGTGGTAACTACTTCCTCCCACGCTCATTTGTTCAGGCGGTGTGGGAGATGCTTCTTTACATCTAACTGACCCTGCTTTCCGGAAGTACCCAAGCAGTCACCTTCCTTTCACGTTGAGGAAGTGCCACAAGGAGAGGAATGTCCATGGGAGTGAGGTAGTGGCTGCCAGAGGGGGACAGAGCGGTGAATGAGCATTCTTTAAGCACCGAGGCCACACGCCATGACCCCTACCTAGTATCGTGGAATAATAAGGATCGGGAAAGACAGATAGGCTGAGTAGATGTTTATCCAGGGAGAAATAATTTACAGCAGAGACAGATGAACGCCAGCAGGTTCCCGTCCCAAGGATGCCTCCGGATGCTATCTGTCTGTCCAGCAAGGGAGAGAGCGCTCCAGGGTCCCTGCCCCAGACCTAGTCCCCCCCCAACCCCCGCCCATCCGCACCTGTCCCCACCCGCAGTGGGCGTGGTCAGCGCCGCAGGTGCGGACACAGTGAAAACTCACTATAACCTAACACCTGCCACCACACCCCACTGCCTGCCCCACCCTGTTGGCACTTTCTTGAGTCACACAGAATACCACTGAGCTTTCTGATGTCAGAGAGTGAGGAGCATTGGCCAGACTTGCCTGTGCCAGGCATGAAGCCCTTGTATCAGCGACCGTGATGCAATGCCCATCCATGTTTGGCGACAGTGAGCGATAGTGAACGCAGTGCGTCCGTATGATGCCACCTTGATCTTCACGGGCTCCGTGGAGTCACAGGAGGACTCCCCCGAGCCACCTGCAGTTTGAGTCCCCGGAGTGAAGTGGGCATAGACATCTGGGCTCAAGTTCTATGGATGAACATGGAATGTTCATTTCACCAAAATCCCACAGCAACCTGCCTTTGCGACAGAGATCTCAAGGGAAGAATGAAGCTAAATGTTTGGCAAGATTCTTAGCATTTGTTTGTCTTTCCAGGTGGGGTGTCTAGTGGTTGTCAAGGCAAAAACATCTCCACCGCTGCCCCCAGTGTATTGTCTGCCATGTTCTTCCAAGTAATGCCACTAGCCACTGCAGGGACAGAGTTGCAGGGCATCAGAGAGAGAGAGAGAGAGAGAGAGAGAGAGAGAGAGAGAGAGAGAGAGAGCCAATTGCGAGGAGGCTCTGGAGGGGACAGAACGCCAGAATACTTGTAAGACACAATTATCCACGTGGCCAGTCTAGGCAATAATCTGGCTGCCACTCCCGCCATCCTGTGGTAGGGTCTGTCCTTCAATGTTGTTCCAGTCCTGGGCGGTCTGCAGAACCGTGTCCTGCTTACGGACAGCCCAGCCGTTGACCTTTTCCCACTGTACTTCCAGCATATGCCCACATGTGTTGAGTCCTTCAACGCCATCTCATTAATAGTTCCATTAATAACCCCACTCCCTGGTCTACCTGCCATGCTCTTATTCCCTTTCCTTCCCCTTGAGCAAGGCCCCACCCTCCTCAACCTCAATCATGGCCTCTTCCCCTCTGGGGCAAGTTTTGTCTGGTCTGTTAGATCTCATCAACAGCCTCCATCCCTTTTGGAGGAAGGTGGAGTGAAAACTCGGGATTTGGCATCATCCAGAGATGTAATGAAATCATTCTGATAAGAAACTAGAACACACTTCCAATTCCTCATATTGGAAGAGACCACTGGAGTAGGTTTCTTCAGAAAAACACAGGGGAGGGTTATTGGTGATTGTGCGTGTGTGTGCGTGCATACGTGCGTGTGTGAGCGTGTGTGCGTGGTAAAATGATCCCTGTAGTGAAAACAAAGGGCAGGGTTACCCTGAGAAAGGGGGAGCTTTCTGGATTGCAGACTTTGTACTGCCCATGACCTCATCTCAGCTCTTTGAAAGACTCCAGAAGAGAATGTGGCTCAGGTGCAGGAAGCTGGTGCCCTGGGATGAAATCGGCATGGCCAAGGGTCTGCAGGCATGATGAGAGCCTGACGAGGAACAATCTTCAAACACTAAGGCGGTCTCTGCCTCACACCCTGGGGAAGGATCAGGTCCCTGAACCTGTAATCCACCTCCCCTAGCCAGAGCTGTGCAAAGGCTGGATGAACCAGAGAGAGGAGCAAAGCCTGCACAGAAGGTTGTCGGCTTCAGGAAACAGCCTGCTTCTAAAATGTCCCTCCTACCAAGCATCGCAGACCCTGTCTAGGTCTGCCTACAGTTGGCTGTGGTGGTGGCGCATGCCTTTATCCCAGCACTTGGGAGGCAGAGATAGGCAAATCTCTGTGAGTTTGAGGCCAGCCTGGTCTACAGAATGAGTTCCAGGACAGACTCCAAAGCTATAGAGAAATCCTGTCTCCAAAATAAATAAATAAATAAATAAATAAATAAATAAATAAATAAATATAAATTAGGTAATGCAAGTTTGGCAAATGGGCTTGCTTTTGCTATAAATAACACAATCTGACAGCAACAGTAACAAAGGACCCCAAAATCTCACAAAACTTTGTTTGCATTGTCAACTTACACAATGAACAACATGTCCGATTTGAGCTTCCTTTGAATTTTGGGTTTTAGTTTATTTTTGAAGGGTTTATTTGGGCTCATGTTTCCAGAGGAGAGTTCGTCATGGGGAAGGAGGCGTGGCTGCGGACAGAAGATGTGGCATCAGGAGCGGAAATCTGAGCACTCGTATCTTCCTGCGCAAACACAGACGCAGAGGGGTTTTCCAGTATGTTGTATACCAGAACACACAAAACATTCCACAGTCAGATAAGTAACTATGGGCAGGCTGTGAAATAATTGTTAGACCTCTATGCTGGTTGGTTTTGGCCAATTGACACAAACCTAAGCATACCCTGGAAGAAGAGAATGCACCTGCTAAAATGACTCCATACGATAGGCCCGTATCTTGATATGGGCGGGCCCAGCTCACTGTGCACGGTGCCAGCCCTGGGCAAGTGCTCCTGGCTGGTATGAAAAAGCAGGCTGAGCAAGCCATGGGGACATACCACCATGAAACTCTTCCGCGTAGCCTCTGCATCAGCGCCTGCCTTGAGTTGATGCCCTGCCTTCCCTCAGCAAAGCACTACAATCTGTGATCTGAAATAAGGCCTTCCCCCAACAAGCTGCTTCCTACCATGGCGTTTTAGCACAGCAGCGGGAAGACCCTAAGACATCTGACATGACCACCCTGCATGCCAGGATAGATCCCCGTGGCCATGGTAAGTCATGCTTCCAAGTGTAGAGCACTGGACCTGGCTCCCTTCACCGACAGCTGGGAAAAGATGCCTGTGGCAGACAGGAAAACCCACACACCTTTCATACAGAGGATGAGTATAGCTGACCCTTAGAGAATGATCCGGAAGGTCTTCAGGCTCAATTGTTAGGGTAAAAACTGAAGCGAGGCCACAGCATGTCCTGTGTGCGAGTGGTGACTCGCGCAACGGCAGGCACCATGCAGGGCTGTGGTTCTCCTCAGAGAGACCTTTTTCGTTAACTCAGCTTAGGGAGGGGATGATACCAGCATCTCACACAGGGATGTGGGACACACTCCAATCATAGCCAGTTACAGCGGTTTGTCTCAATTGCTCAGGCTGCCTACTGAGCTCCTTTACACCTTGCAGAAAGAGCCTGGGAATAGCCCACAGCGGGGAAACCTTAACCAATCAGTGGCACTCCAGCGGTTTGATGCTCTTCTAGAAAAAGCACTTTCCCACTCTCTACCACCCCACCCTCTCCCTTACTGTCAATCAGCTCCTTCTGTGACCTTAAGGGTTTCCAAATGTCACAATGAACAGTGACTCAGTTACTTACCCTTCACTAAAGCATTGGCATCCTCCAGACTCAGAGTTGGGCCTGGGGTCTACCAGGTGAATGACACTGGGCCTTCACCCTGGGACCTCACTAATGAGTGACAGAGATGGCTCTTTAAGTGGTAAGTGCAGTGACAGCCACTGTCACAGGGCATTCTAACAGTCCAGTGACAGTGGGAAATGAGCCTCGCTGTGCTTGTCATGAAGAGGACTAATCAATGGGTAATGAAGAGGCAGGAGCTCAAGGCTATATGGTGACAGGTGACAATGTGTGGCTCATACCTACCCACAGGGGTGGGGACACACTTCTGTCTCCTGTGAGGCAGAAGTACGCTGCCCTCCTTCTTCTACAACTCCGTCCTTCCGTCCCAGGCTCCCACAGATACTTAGCCCCGATGCTGGTCCATGCTCCATTGTCTGGAGTCCTCTTTCCTCCAGCTCCACATGTCCATCGTGGTGTCCAGCCTAGTGACAAAAGAAACTGCAAAGGGAAGAGAGGAAGATGGGAGAGCTTCCTCTTGTGTTTTTCAGAACCAGAGCTCGCGCATCAAAATTGAATGATGAAGATAAGTGAAAAGTTAAACTGGGTTCCAACCTACGCTGCCAAGGATGACCTCTTCCTGCCACAATAGGCCTGTCAAGCCTTGAGGACATCATCCATCCAACCAAGAAGTCCCTAAGCAGGTACAGTCCCTGGAGACCAGCCGTGAGGCTTGGGACCCCATATTAAGCAGTTTCCATGCATACCCTCTCTCTTCCCCCGACTTTTCTCTCTCCAGCCTCCTACTTTCCTTGAGATGGGTTCACAGTGTACCCCAGGCTAGCCTGTAGCTTTCTGTCTGTGCTTTCCAAATGCTGAGGTTTCAGATGTGCTACCATGCCCAACTATCCATACCATTCTAAATTAATAACACAGAAATTGAACCTAAGGCCCCCTGCATGCCAGACACACACTTTATCACAGAGCCGTGCCCCCAGATCCATGCAAACCCTGCTGCATGGGATTTTACTTTTCTCTTTCTATCCTCTCCTATTCCTACTGCCTCGGGTCTTCGTCACGCACCGCCTCATGTTTCAGGCTTCCGGGAGCTTCCACAGGCACACTGAGCTGTCGTGGATGGTGCCCGGGCCTAAGCCTGAGCCATGGCCGGTGTTTCCAGACTGGTCTACATTTAGCACTTGCCAGTCCCCTACTGCACATACCTCTTCTCCTACAGAAAATGCTCACAGACTCATACTGTGCAACTGCATCAGGGTTTTACTCTCCGGCTTCTCGTCACGTTTCTCCCTCAGTCAGAGTGTTCCCACAGCATGACTTAGAGTCTGTCTCAGAGCCTGCAAGCTCCCCAACTCCCCCAGGACAGCCAGTATCACAGGCTTCTCCTCTCAGGCCTCTAGTGGATACCAACCCCATGTGTAGAGTCTGTTTGTATTTATTGCTTTGTACTAATCTGCCAAAATGTAGGCTCAGTGTGTGGGGGTGGGGTGGGGTGGGGAGGTTGGGGTGGGGTGTTTCCTCTCTGGGCTCACATAGCTGTAGTCAACTTGGACTCAGGCCTGAGGCTATCTTCCTTACATGTCTAATGGTTGGTGCGGGCTTCTGGTTCCACCTGAACTCTCCAGAAAAAAAGCCAAACTCCTACACAGAGGCACAGGCTTCTGGAAATGTGGAGAAAAGCCCAAAGCCTCTATGGCCCAGACACCACCATATGGAAGTTTCTGTCCTGCCTGGTCCCTCAGCCCTTTAGTCCAACATAAGCACACAGAGGCTTATATTAATTATAAACGGCTCGGCCAATGGCTCAGGCTTCTTACTGGCTAGCCCTCTCTTAATTATTAACCCATTTCTATTAAGCTATGTATTGCCACGAGGCTGTGGTTTACCTGTAATGCTCTGGCATATTACTCCTTCAGCAACTACATGGCGTCTCTCTGGTGACTTAATCTCTGCATCCTCTTCCCAGAATCCTCCTAGTCAGGTCACCCCACGTGTACTTCCTGTCTGGCTACTTCCTGCCTGTCCATTGGCCAAAGCAGCTTTACTCATCCACCAATAAAGGAAACATACATTCACAGCACCCAGAAGGACATCATCGATCATCTCTTTTCTGTCTAAATGAAAAGGAAGGTTTTAACTTTAGCATGGTGAAATTATATGTAACAAAACAGCTATGAAGCAAGAGCTATAGTTCACAATATTTAGTCCATTAACATTTGGCAAAACTTAAAGAAAATATCTTATCATCTATCCTATTTTTGTGATTCTAAAGCTTTATATGTGACTTTTATCATAACTAAGGAAAACCATAACCATAACTATCTGTCCTCAATGCCATCAAAGATCCCAGAAGGAGAATATATAAACTCTACACAGAGATACCTTACTTCCTGGACAGTCACCCAAAGTTTCTCTGTAACGTTGGGGCATCCCTCGTCAGCCTATAGGCCATAGTGTCTGGCAGATTGTTGATGAGGCAGGAACCTTGGATGACCAAGTTAGCAGTCACTTTCCTAGTAAACCTGCTTGTCCAGTTTGGACAGCATGCTGTCAAGCAGTCCAGGCAAGAGCAGTTTCCCCTCCAAATGGTTATCCTCACCATGTTGAAGGCAAACTCCGTAATGAGTTTCTTCGATGTCCGTCTTCCTCTCAGATGTAATTGCTACTGCCAGGTGCAATTGTGTCTCATTGTCATGAAAAACCCTAATAAATCATTTTAAATACCATACTCTGTAGGTCTTTGAAAGGTTTTGAAGAATACCTTTCCATTTGAAATATATCTCTGTATATCTAGAAAATCTAAGTTTTGAATATCATAGGTGACTATAATCTGTACTTAGTTATACATTACATTTTAACTGAGCTGTTTAAACACAAATCCTTAACAAGAGTAGGAATATACATATAACAAAATTGACCTTCAATTTGAATCAATAAGTCAAAATCCATACCATTGCAAAGTATTAATTTCTATATCATATTCTTTTTTTTCTTTAGAAAGAGATCAGTTGTAATCATTTATAACCAAGCCCATTTAAATGAATACAAACATTTATAAACAACATTTGAGAATGTGGGCGTAGTTCTCTCCAAACTGCTTCGTGCTGTTTGGGGACGCTGTCAATCCCAAGGGGATCCTGAGAAAACCCAGAACCCTGGCCAAATCCTGGCGGTAATGGTCTGGGGCTGCATCATCTCAGCTGTTTTGAATGTTGGATCACCTGGGCCACTGCTTCAGGGGGTCTTGCTTGATCAGACCATATTAGTCTGGAAGGAATCCACAGCTTTTCATCTTCTGTGGGAACAAAAGCAGAACCTCTTTTCCAAAGTAACATGTCCTTAGACTTAAATTTTGAAGTCAATACATTCTCAAAGTATATATGTTAGATTAATTCAGCAGCATTCGTAATCAAATGTCTGTTGGCAGCTGTTCCTTCCTCAGCAATCAAACAATTAAAAGACAGCATAGTAACGAACAGTATCCAGACTCTCCGTGTATTTTCCATCTTTACGTGGCTTTTTTAATTCCTCTATTTCTTTTACTTTTATTTATTTGAGACAGGGTTTCTCTGTGTAACTTTGGCTGTCTTTAAACTTACTCTGTAGACCAGGCTGGTCTCGAACTCACAGAGATTCGCCCGCCTCTGCCTCCCGAGTGCTGGGATTAAAGGCGTGCGCCACCATGCCCAGCTCCTCTATTTCTTTTTTAAGGACTTTCTCTATCCTTTTCCTTTTCTCTCCCAAGTCTATGTACACTTTTAAACACACTGTAAACTCTGTACAGGTTTTTCTTCATCTGAATCAGTCTTTACTGTATATCTCTCTCTTTTTCTGACCACAAGTCTTTAATCTGCTAAAAACTTCACAGCTAGGATTAAAGCCCAGGCTTTGGCTAACTGGCTCCACATAGTTAGCCTCCCACATGGTGGGGGTATGTTTACCACCAGCTCTGAGAGCTGTGCTTACCCCTGGTCTGTACTGCCATCAAGCAGCTTGTAGCACACTGCACATAAACCTTTTTTTTTTTTTTTTGTCTGTATGAGTAAAAGCTAAATCTGCATGCAGCATGCTGTGCTTGGAGACGGCTTCTGTGTGGTTAGCTAGTGGCAAGCTCCATTTCTGACCTTCTCAGACATGCTTTATTTGTACAAGCCAGACATCGACACACTGCCATTCGCACTGTGTCCCTCAAACAGGCTTGTTTATTAGTGGTGGAAGCCACTTAGAAGGCCAGCTGGAGTCAGATGTGGGCATGTACTTAACACAGAGGAACTCTGGGAATCCTGGGGCAGTTTTAGTTCCACCCATGAAGTGGTCGTTTTTTGTTAGTGTTATTATGACTTCTTTTCAGGAGTACTCTGGAATAAAGGTAAATCGAAATATTAGGCAACAAAACAGAGCGATTTATGTGGTATTCTTCAGAATAAGACTAAAGCTTAACATATATTTTGTATATAAATTTGAAGTGTGCCAGGTGGTCATGGCACACACTTTTAACCCCAGCACTAGGGAGGCAGTGGCCGGCAGATCTCTGCGAGCTCAAGGCCAGCCTGATCTACAGAGGGAGTTCCAGGACAGCCAGGGCTACACAGAGAAACCCTGTCTTGAGAGAAGAAACAAACAAACAAACAAACAAACAAACAAAGGAATTTGGAGTGTCGTGATAACAATGGTTGGTTCAAACAGAATTAACTTGACTAACATAGACCGATAAGACAAATTAAGGATAAAATGGCAGACCTTTACAGTGCCCGGTCCACAAGGTTCAGAAGATGT
This sequence comes from Phodopus roborovskii, assembly GCF_943737965.1. Taxonomy (NCBI): domain Eukaryota; kingdom Metazoa; phylum Chordata; class Mammalia; order Rodentia; family Cricetidae; genus Phodopus; species Phodopus roborovskii. The sequence goes on from NW_026126482.1 coordinate 3,592,747, forward strand.
TTGGAAGTCACGCTGTGACACTGACAGTCTATCTGACCTTTGACCTTTGAGTTTGGTCTTCCCCTTTGTTGCCTTTTCAGGGCCTTGGAGATTCAGCTCCTCGCACAATGTCTCTCCCGGGACATCACGACGGGACTCACGGCAGCACCACACCAAGGGATCACAAATGCTCGGTATGAACTTGACAGCTCCATACTGTACACAGGCAACTGACGCTAAAGACTCCTGTGAGATCAGACCATCATGTCCAGAGCCGGGCCCAGGTGTTGCCTGGAGTGTGCCAGAGTTTCATTTCGGTGCCTTCATTTAAAAAGAGCAGCACTTTATATGCATGCACCTGGTGTCCGCAGAGGCCATAAGAGGACATCAGATCCTCTGGAACAGCAGTTACAGTCTGGAGCCACCTTGTGGGCGCTGGGAACTGAACCTGGGTCCTCGGGAAGAGCAGCCAGTGCTCTTAACCATCGAGCCACCTCTCCAGCCCCCCATTGCATGACCTAGCTGTCCAGGGGCAGGGCAGCACCTAGGTTAAGCCATTTTTCGGATGGAAACCTGCTCTAAAGAAACATGCTAATTTTAGTTCACTGTTATAAGGGGACTGCATTGGGCCATTGGGCCCAGCAGCTGGGTAATTGACTTAAGTTTTCTCTTTTGCTCTTCTCTGGGGAACCTTTATGACTGAGCAGCTTCCCCACGGAAATGAGGTAAACTTAGGCTATAACCTGAGGTAGTGGACTCTGGCTTTTAGGATGCCTTTTAGGACAATCTAAAAAGCAAGGTTTTAGTCCTTCTCCACAGGACTTAGGTGTGTGTGTGGGGGGGGATAACTGTGGGGAATCGCTTACAGTTTTGTTCTGCAAAACGATTTCCAAACAATAATGCAGTTATTTACTTAGAAAACTACTCTGAGGATCGTTGTGATTTAACAAAAGCAGAGCGAGAGAAAGATACCATGGAACAGGGTTTTAAGCACAGGAGGGTTTTTTATTTTATTTTTTACTTTTATTTTTTTTAATTGGGGAAAGGGATCATAAAAAGGGGGGGAGGTGACGGGGGAGACTGGCCTTGAGGACAGGAGCAGCAGGAGAGGGAGAAAAGTGGAGGAGACGGAGTCAGAGGCAGAGAGATGGGAGGTGGGTGGGGCCCTTTTAAAGGGGAACTTAGTGAATGTGCACAGGGGGTGCTCTTAGTGGCTGCAGCTGAGGGAGTGTCCTGTCAGAACCCCAAGGACAGGCCAGCACAGATGCCTGAATACTAACAATGAGGGCCTTGCATTCTGGAATATTCTGAGCTCTTTAGACACCAGGGTGAAACTCTGTTACTTACATGATCTGTCTTACTTTCTTCCAAACGAGTCCACAGCTGGCTTCAGCCATCTTTCTGCAAAGCCACGCAGAACAGTAGAGCTAAACAGGTCTCATAAAGCCACCAAACCCAGACCTAAACAGCTTATTTCTTCAGCAATGGGTGTAAAGGGTGTGTCTATTTTTGTTCATGGTCTCACTGTGTAGCTTTGGCTCTCCTGGAGCTAATTCTATGCCTCTGCCTCCCCAACGCCACCTGGCTAAGGATGTATCTTAAACCCATCTTTTGGACCATGAACCTGGCACTCTGCCACATCCTCTATGCCGTATTCTGGTGGTTGACTGAGGCAATGAGAGCTTGCAAAGATGAATACTCCTGTTGGGAGAGGTCATTACGTTTTCTTTGATCTTATCACTTCCACGCCCTGTCCTCCACCCCCCCCGCCCCCCCCCACCCCCAGCTCCAGCTCCCAGCATTATGTGAATCCGCTGAGAATTTTAATATCGAGAGAAAGAAATCAAATTTCCAAAAACTCTGCCGCACATCATTTGAGGAAGCTCGGCAACTCCTTGGGAAAAACCTGAATGCCAAGTCAAGTGTCACCTCTGCCGCTGTGAGAAAAGATAAACCCCTCCCTGCCATAGAGACCCCGACTAACGTGGAGGAGCAGAAGCCAGCGTCCATGGCAGACCTCCTGCACCACAGCCTGCTGATGGGTTCCCTCGTCCCACTGGAGCAGCTATCCAGGACCCATCAGAAACTGATTCAGGCGGGGATTCCCCCTCCCATATACACATTTCCTTATGGGTTCAGGACGGATGAGCCCATAGCTACTCCGAAAAAGCCCACCTTTAGGAGAAGGACCGAAAGCATCACGTTTCGCAAACTTCTCCTGGCTTCTGTTACCCCGGACAGGCTGGACTTTGAAGATAAATCGATTCGATTCTTCTCCTTCGAGCCCGGTAAAGAGGTTCACCTGGGGCTGGGGGTGGGGAGAGATGCAAACCTTGCTGGGAATCTAGGTCCATCTCTCTAGAGCAGACTATGTCAAGCACCAACCGGTGGAAACCTTTACTGTTCCAGGGTTTGTAGCTAATGCTGTTGCTGCCTGTGGTGGCCATGAAGTAAAGAAAAGGGTTTTAAATTTTCCATCCTGCGAATGGTACATACCAGCTCCAGGGGCTGAGGCAGGAGGATCTTTAGTTTGAAGCTAACATGGGCAATTTAGCCTGTGCAATTTAGCTATACCCAGCCTAAAATTAAATGGGTTGGGGGAGACAGAGACGGGGCGGGGGGAGGGGGCAGAGCAGTTGCTCATGGTAGCATGTTCAAGGTTTAGAGTTCAACCCTGAGAACAGCAAAAGAATAAAATGAGGCAATCTCGGGCCAAGGCTCATGCCCATCTCTGAGAGGTGATTGTGAACAGGACGCGGCATGGCTGCCGATGAAGCCTGTGCCTTTCACAGCTGGTGGCATGCATGTGTGCTTGTGCATGTGTGTGTGTCTGTGTGTTCCCTGAACCTTTCCTGATTGGTTTTTTTCTCTTTCAAAGAGGATCGCTGGGGGGAGGGGGGCACAGGGGGGGCTTCGTCTGTTTTTTACCAGTTCCCCTTAGGGTATCAGAGACAACATGAGGAATAGTGTGCACAAAGGCTGCTATTTAGTTCAGGGGCTCTGGGTGGCAGCTGCCAGAATGGAGAAGGCAACTTGGCTCACTGGAGATTTATTCTGTCTGCGAAGCATTGCCAATGTGTGATTCTTTCAAAATATGATCTTTCTAGGAAAGCAATTCCTGGACCTAGTGGACCTGGAGTGGAGGTATTTCAAGGGGCTCGCAAGGTGGGGACGCGTGCCCAGGACACTGCCATTCATGAACATAGATTTCACGACTGAGAAGAGATTCGTGGAGAGCCAAGGCATGCCAGGGTTGATTTTCCCTCCTCTAGTTCAAAAAACTATGGTGATATATCCTCAGATTGAATGTTATAAAGAGGGACATTTTTCTCTTAAATGGAATGTCTAGCACACTGAAATACTTTGGGACTGGATTGTGGCATTTGAGGACATTAAATTTATACAGGAGACAGCAAAGCACCCAATCCATTTTTTCTATACAACATCTGTGCAAAGCCTAAATCCAAATGTTCACATAGAGGAAAATGCCCACCTGATCCGCTAACATTAGCCCTGGTTCGCACTAACGATACTCATCTGAACCAGGAATGGAGATATGAAAAAACTCTCAAGCAAGAATGGATCTTTACAAAGTTTTCTTGCCTGCACAAGTCTCCAAGTTGAAGTCCAGTATCCCTCTCCTCCCAAAGTTAAATGTATAGGAATTCCGTCCCATAAAAAGAGTTGAACAAGCCAGGAGGTGGTGGTGCATGCCTTTCAGACCAGGACTCAGGAGGCAGGCAGACTCTGTGAGTTTGAGGCCAGCCTGGTCTACAGAGGGAGCCCCAAGACAGAGAACCCCTGTCTTGAAAAAACAAAGGGGGGGGGAGGAGAAAAATAATTGAACAACACAATGAATGGAAAAGTTAAAAATGGGTATAGAGATCAGTGTCAGAATTCTAAAATATTGACTGTTATTCAAAGGTAAGAAGGAAGCAGCTTCCATGGGGGAAAACAAAACAAAACAAAACAAAACAAAACTGCATGGTCTGAAAAAGGAACAAACTGGAAATCTTGGAAGTGAAAGATAAATCATTAAAATAGTGACAATAGTAACTCCCACCCCACTCTATCCCAAACCTGGATACTTCTGAAAAGACAGGCTAATGGTTGGGAAAACTTGTATCTATAGATAAAAAAGGAACCTATAAAAGATCCTATGTAGCTGAAAGCAACAATTGTAGAAAGAGGTGATTTTAACTCAGCACCAAGTTTCATTATAAGATACAAAGAAAAAGGTATAGAGAGGCAACTTAGTGGGAGACATCCCCAGTGTCAAAAAAGAGGAAATAATGAAACGATACAATTATTCAGAAAGGAAGAAACACATGCGATTTTATATGGAAAACTTTTGCCATGTCACTAGCAAGAAATTAGAAATAAATGCCACCCCCGGGAACAGGGTGGCAAGACTTCGGAGTATTAAACTATAAAGGAAACAGAGACTCCCAAAGAAGGGTGAATGCCAAGGAAATAGATTGGCCGTGGAACTTACTTAGCATTAAACATTCGAAGGCAGAGGTCGCATACTCCAGAGACTGAGGAATCCAGCCACCAAGCCCCCAAACTCTGGAAGTCCAATAAATGCATTTAAATATATAAGAGCCTTGAGTGTCCACTGTCTTCAATCCATCTGGAACAAACCAAAACAAACTCCAGTAAAACAAGAGCAAAAAGAATCCAGAAGAAATGCAGGCAATGCAGAAGAAAGGGCGTAGCACTAATTTCATATGCATACACGCTTTTGTACATATGCTCACATCTATTAGTATACATCCTAGAATTTAACTTTAGAATGTGCTTATGCCGAGGATGTTAGCATGTGGCTGCAAAACCAGTGCTCAAAATAATAGGGAGGGGCAGGAGAGACGGGGACAGGTGTGGCAATATATTGGGTTGTACAGTGGAACTGTATTCCTAAAAGGGACTGACTGTGGTAGCACGCCACTGTAATCCCAGAACTCAGGAGGCAGCCAGATTTTTTGAGTTTGAGGCCAGCCAGAGCCACACAGTGAGTTCCAGGCCAGCCAGAGCTACATAGTGGGACCCTGTGTCAACAAGGGTCTATGTAAGTGTAATTACTACCCCCTCACCTCTTTCCTTCTCCCCTTTTGTTATTTTTCTGGTGTGAAGTGTTAGTGGCTCTGGCTGGCCCGGCATTTGTTCTGTGGCCCGGACAGACCTCTACCTGACATCATTCTCTTGCTTCAGATTTTCAGCTGTAAGAAACAGAGGGGTATGCCACCCATGCTTAGCTGAATTTGTTTTTAATTTTCTATTTTTTTTTTTTTTTGCTTTTTTGTTTTGTTTCATTATTTTTCATTTTACCTTCGTGCCTTTGATTTTCTTTTTGAGTTTACCTGTAGTTCAAGCTTGAGTTGAATTCCTTCTGCCTCATGTTTTACATACATTTTGTTTTGTTTTGTTTGGGACAGGGTTTCTCTGTGTTGCTTTGGAGCCTGTCCTGGAATTCGCTCTGTAGACCAGGCTGGACTCGAACTCATAGTACTTGGGAGGCAGAGGCAGGTGAATTTCTGACTTCAAGGCCAGCCTGGTCTACAGAGTGAGTTCCAGGACAGCCAGGGCTGCACAGAGAAACCCTGTCTTTAAAAAACAAAATTGAAATGACTCCAAAGCAATGAAACAAACATCATATTTAAGTCCATTAAGTTAAGATTTCAGCCCATTTTGTCTGTGTCTGTTGATTTATTTAAATGTAATCTTGCCCTCTTGTCTAAGAATATTATACATATCCACTTATTGTGCATCTCAGAGAAACATGGCCACATTCTTCACTACAATAAAATTATTCACCAAAAAAGTCACGGTGAATCTTTGGTCCCATCATTGTATTTATCCTGTGACCGCAGCCTGAGGGAGGAAGGATTTTTGGCTCATGATTTTATAGTCTCCATTCCATGGTGGTCTTGGTGGCTTTGTTGAATGGGCTGTAGTATGAGAAAATACTATGGGAGTAGGGGATGATAGAGAGAAGTTGCCCATTCTCGTGCAGACAGAACCTTAAAAAGCACACCCCAGTGACCTACTTTTGAAAACGTCCATCATCTCCCAATATCAGCGTCAAATCAAAAGCCCGTGGATGTACCAACTCGCTGATGAAGTTATACCCTTCATGGTTCGTCACTCCCCGGAAGCCCCAATTCCACACACTGCTGCATGGAAACTACTCCTTGGATGCACTGGCCTTTTCAGACATTTCTATAGAGCCAAACCCTCAGTGTCAGAAAGAAAACTCTTCTCACTGTTCAGACCTGCCTTTCCAGGGCAGGTTGGTAGACCTACACATAGCTGGTACTGTTTGTCTCCTTTAGAGCTGCCCATCAACCATCACACTCACCCTCCTTTGAGCCTTCGTGACTTCTAGGGTGTCTACTCTTTTTTGTCTGCCTGCTTTTTTCTCTTTTAATGACTAATCTTGTGAAGAAGGGTCCCGAGGTGTGGAGACCTAATGAGGAGTAGTCGTCACTTTTCTCTGTAGAGTCTAGCGAATCTTCATACTAGGCTGGGGTGGGGTGGTCACAATTAGACCCCTCCCACTGGAAGCTTCATTTAGGGTCTAAGCAAGACCTGCGGTCTGTTGGAGGGTCCAATTTCTCAAAGAAACCCACAGAGCACAGCAAGAAAGAACTGTAGTTTGTTTCTCTACTGGGTATTAAGTTTGGTTTTAGCAGATTCTCAGCTCTGGCTTTGAGGCCAAATTGAAGAGCCAGGCTTTTCTTGGAGCAAATAGGAAGCAGACACACAGATGTATCTAGGACCTGTCAGTCCTAGAGTATTGTTACATCACTGCGTTCCAGGAATAGAGTAATGGGCCACCAGAAGTTATGGCTGTGTGGTCGGCAGAAAATGTTCCCTCAAAAGCCATTTGTGTCCTGGAAGCTGTGACTGCCTCCTCCCACGACTGAAAGGACTTTGCAAGCATTTGGTTGGAGAGTCACAGTTGGTGCTGGGGAAGTCCTACCTGTGACAACAAGGAATAGCTAGGAAGCAGGGTTAGATCCCGGACTACTGACCCAACAAAGAATGTGTGCAGCCTTCTTCACGAGCCAGGAAGGCTGGGACTTACGACCCTCCCCAAAGCCCAGAAAGAGAGGCAGCCATGCAGACAACTGGATTTTGGTTTAGTCCAGCCCACAGAACTATAAATAAATCTGCATTGTTTGGGGCTGGCTCTTGTGGTACACACCTTAATCTCAGGACTTTAGTCAAGGCCAGACAGGTGTACACAGAGAGTTCCGGGTCTTCCAGAACTGTACAGTGAGACTCTGTCTCACAAAACAAACAGAAGCATGTATTGTCTTAAGACTTTAAGTTTGTGGTAATGTGTTAAGCCAGCAAAGAGGAAGCTGATACAAAATCCATCCCTTAACTTGGGGAAGACATTGCTTTGATTGACAGAGCTACCAAGGCCCTACTCTTGGATAGCAGACAGGATCCTGTGACAATTGGGTGGCATTAGCAAGTAAAGGAAAAGAGACTATGAAGACGAAATGTCAACACTCTGGAAATCAGCTGCACACGGATGCTGGGATCCGGCAATTGATTAGGGAAGATAAAGGAGGAAAGGGCTGGAGAAGGAAGCTCAGTGCAATGCTCACATGTTCTGAGATGCACACAGACACAACAGACGTGTAGCTGCAGTTTAAAACTTCCAAGCTTTGCCAAAACAGGGAACTTGAAAAGGAGTGGTTCTCCGTAAAGATGAAGGTAATGAAGGCAGAGTCTTATAAACCACCAGGGTTCATACTCTGGGCCTTTTACTCAACAAAACCCACATACTGGTTCATGTCTACGCTTTCATTGCATTGTAAAGCTTTTTAGGACCATGTCCTTGCAGGGAAGCGTGGCTGTTACTTATTTTCTGCTCTATAAACTTGTAGAGAGAGAGAGTGTGTGTGTGTGTGTGTGTGTGTGTGTGTGTGTGTGTGTGTGTGTGGTAGCTATTTTCATTTGTAACTGGGCCTAAGCTGCCTCAAGGCACTCTGAACACGGAACCATCAGGTCCCTCCCTGTGACCTTACAGCCAGTGGGCAAGTTGCTGGATGCATCCAGAACAGCCCTTGCTGCTACTGTATGCGCTAGCACATCTTGCCTGGCATGCCATCCTGGCCTGGGGTGACAGTGTTCCTGTGGCAGCCTACATAGGGCCGTCTAGCACTGCAAACTGAGGTACTGCCTGTCCACTCCTGGGTTGATTTCTCCATGTCCTGCAACCACACTGTGCAATCTTCAACCACAGGGTCGTACCGCTGAGTTCTGGTAGGCAACCAACAGCAGTGACAGTTACCTGCATGGTTTTGGTGGCCAAGAACCCTTCGGAACAAGGAGCCCCTGGGCAGTCAGTGCACCCTGGCAAGGTGATTCTGAATTGACAGCCTATGGCTTCAGAGAGGTTCGTCCACCCACATAGGTGTTTGTGTTTTCTAATAATAAACCACTGGTGGGAGTGTCCGGAACAACTTCCTATGCTCTGAGAGAGCCCTGTCTAGAAAATGTTGTCTTAGTCACTGTTCTGTTGCCGGGAAGAGAAGCCATAAAAGAAAGCTGGGGCTCCTTCCTGTTTCCTGCATGACCGTCATGGTGGGGGCCATGGTGTTAGAGCAGTAGCTGAGGTCTTCTGTCTTATCCACAAAGGGGAAGCAGAGAGCTGGGGAACCGGATCAGCCCTCAAAGCCCAGCACAACGACACACCTACCCCAACAAGGTCCCTCCTCCTAACCCTTCCTAAACAATTGGGAATGGACCATGCACATGAATCAGCCTTTGGGGCCATTTTCAGTGTAACCACCACAGGTTCTCTGCAGGAAAAATAAAAACGGGTGGGGGCATGGGTGGCTTCCTTACGCAGTCAAGGAAACTGGGAAGCCTTGAAAAGGATTCTTCAACTGTTCCCAACCCTAGCCATGTAGTAAGAAAGGGAGGCTTAAAAAAAAAAAAAGCCTGCAAGAGAATCCCAGCACTAGGGAGGCACAGGCAGGTGAGTTTGAGACCAGCCTGGTCTACAGAGTGAGTTCCAGGACAGCCAGGGCTACATAGAGAAACCTGGTCTTGAAAAAACAAAACAAGCAAACAAAACCACGAGGATGATACAGGTGTTCAGATCCAAAACCCAGGACCGTGCACCCCAACAGCCAATGGTAAATGCTGCCAGAGTTAAGAATTCAGAGGCAGAGGTCCGAGGGACTCCACGAGTTCGAGGCCAGCCTGGACTGCACAGTGAGACCTGTCCTAAAAGACAAAATCCTGCTTCGCGGCTACCTCGGAGGTCACCCGTTTGCGGTGTGGTGGGCGGGGAGGCGATGGCTCCGGACGGGAGCACGGAGCGCAGGGCCGCTCGCACAGGGCGGGGAGCAGGCGGAGGAGGGCGGCGCCTGGGGCAGGGGCCTGGGCTGCAGCTCCGCCGGAAGTGCCCGCCCGCTCGGGGCCGCCTCGGCAGAGAACGCGCTCGCCCGGCCACCGGACCAGGCGCCCCGCAGCCCCGCAACCCGCAGGTGAGCGCCGCGCCTCTCCCGCGGGAAGCCTGCTCCCGCCTCCCTCGTCCTCCTCCACCCTCGCCATCCTCCCGTCCTCCGTCTCCTCCTCCTCCTCTCCTCTCGGTCCTCCCCAGGGCTGTCCTCTCCTCCCCACTCCCCGGCAAACCCTGCAAGTGGCCCCCGAGTCCCCCCCACCCCACCCAGGTCGCCAGCCCCAGGCAGCCGCAGCCCGCTTTCTGGGATGCTCCTTGCCGGGGTGGAACTACCTAACAACTTTCGTTGCATTCTAGAAGCGCTCGCTGGGGTTTTGATACTCCTTTTCTACACTGTATTTAAAAATGCTAGCGACTGCTTTAAAAATGTAAGACAAGATTGGGAGACAATCTCAGTTTTGATGAGTCCTTTCTAGCAATTTAAGAATGGTGAGTTGGTTGGGGAAGTCACAATGGGCTGACCATTTTCCAGGTGTCGCATCTCGAAGTCTGCTTTTTTAAAAATTTGACTTTTAAGGTTTGAGGCTTTCTTTGTCTGGTTAGGGGTCTCAGGGCCCTGTAGTTTTATTTTTATTTTTTACATACTGAGGAATGTTCTTTCGGAGCCGGGTAAAATGCACACCGGTTTGATGAACTTTTCGGCGGCGGTGACTGGCCATGAGTGAATGGATGGCCATCAGCTTGGGTCAGATTTGACGGTTGTATTTCTGAAGGTGAGGGTTGGAGGCCTGGGAAGCCACAAGCACTACTCTAGGGTGTTAGGGCATTGCAACTCCTGCTGCTCCTCTTAGAGAGAGGGGTTCCACGAGTCCTTGCTATTGGCAAGAATCACTTTCCCTTGTAAATAGAAAACAGTAGTCATTAGACTCCTGAAGAGTCCTGAAAGTGTCCATGGACAGTGCGATCCGTTACTCAGAAATGTAAAGAAAACATGTTGGTTTTTAGGCCCAATTCTCCCTCTTAGGGAGGGCTTATTGTGTTTTGCACATTTAAATGAATGAGTTTTGTGCAAAAAACCCAGAAATGTTGCTTGTAGGGAAGCCTCTGTGTGTGCACGTGTGTGCGCCTCTGTGTGTGTGTGTGTGTGTGTGTGTGTGTGTGTGTGATGAGACACTGACGTGCCCTGGCCTTAGGCCTTGAAGTCCTTGTGCTTTTTGATCACTGGTGGGAAGTCTGGTTATTGGTGGGGGATGGGAAGGGTTTACCTTTGTTTGTTTTTAGGGGTGGGGCACAAAGACCCGGGAGCTCCTCTGTGTCTCCATGGCCTCCAGCAGGGAAGGCCTGCCAGTGCCCTGTAAAGATTAGGACCCTGTGGGAAAGGGAGAAGCCTGGGCCAGAGGAGCAGCCCTGCCCTGGAGGCCCAGGGTGCCCAGGGGAAGGGGCAAGGTTGTGAGCCCTAGGCTTTCCCCTCCAACTTCTTTACATGGCTGTCACCTTTTCTCCCTATAAACACGAAAAATAACATCCATAATTTCTTTTATAAAGCATTTCTTGTTTGGGAAAAGAAGAAATAAAGGTACCAGGAATGGCCTTACTTTCCCGCTAGGGAAATAAATGGCTAGGGTGTTTTAAGTGTGAGTGCAGGAGCTCATTCCCACTGTGAAAAGCACAGATGCCCTGTGACCCCAGCTGGGTGGGCAGGACAGAGGCCCCTGAGGTCCCCCTCCAGCTAGTCCAGCAGAGCCCATGAAAGGTCCTGGCTCAAAAGTGAGGTAGAGATCAACAGGAAGATGCTGCACATGGAGAGGCACCCTCTCATGTGTGCACACCAACATGTACACATGCATAGCACACACACACAACCACCCACATGTGTGCACACCAACATGTACACATGCATAGCACACAAGGCACCCCCTCACGTGTGTGCACACCAACATGTACACATGCATAGCATACACACAACCCCCCACATGTGTGCACACATGTAAGCATAGCACACACACAACCCCCCACATGTGTGCACACATGTAAGCATAGCACACACACAACCCTCCACATCTGTGCACACATGTAAGCATAGCACACACACAACCCTCCACATCTGTGCACACATGTAAGCATAGCACACACACAGCCCCCCACATGTGTGCACACCAACATGTAAACATGCATAGCACACACACACACACACAACCCCCCACATGTGTGCACACCAACATGTACACATGCATAGCACACAAGGCACCCCCTCACGTGTGTGCACACCAACATGTACACATGCATAGCATACACACAACCCCCCACATGTGTGCACACATGTAAGCATAGCACACACACAACCCCCCACATCTGTGCACACATGTAAGCATAGCACACACACAACCCTCCACATCTGTGCACACATGTAAGCATAGCACACACACAACCCCCCACATGTGTGCACACCAACATGTAAACATGCATAGCACACACACACACAACCCCCCACATGTGTGCACACCAACATGTACACATGCATAGCACACAAGGCACCCCCTCACGTGTGTGCACACCAACATGTACACATGCATAGCATACACACAACCCCCCACATGTGTGCACACATGTAAGCATACACAGCACACACACACAACCCCCCACATGTGTGCACACAACATGTAAGCATGCATAGCACACACACAACCCCCCACATCTGTGCACACATGTAAGCATAGCACACACACAACCCCCCACATGTGTACATGCCAACATGTAAACATGCATAGCACACACACACACAACCCTCCACATGTGTGCACACCAACATGTAAACATGCATAACACACACACACAACCCTCCACATGTGTGCACACCAACATGTACACATGCATAGCACACAAGGCACCCCCTCACGTGTGTGCACACCAACATGTACACATGCATAGCATACACACAACCCCCCACATGTGTGCACACAACATGTAAGCATGCATAGCACACACACACAACCCCCCACATGTGTACATGCCAACATGTAAACATGTATAGCACACACATAGGCTTTAGTTTTAATCTTAGAAACTGCAAGAGGTATTGAACACTTTAAAAATTCTGTGACAGCTTCACACCTAAAAACATTCCCAAGGATCCCAGGCAAGTTTGCTTTCCAGGCTTTTGAAGTTACTGGTGGAGTTAGTTAGGGAAAGACTTGGCTTGAGTTTTCAGGTGCTCTGAATCCCCAGAGTGACTTTCTCCTGTCTTGTCAGGTGTTGTGTTAATAGGACGTATCCTGACCGGGATCTGAGTTCCTGACACAAATGCACACATCACATAAGAGTGTTACACGGTGACGGTAGCGTATGTCTCAGTTTGGGCATTTCATTTCCCCACCGTATGTGGTTTTTACTTCTCTATAAATGACATGCGTGTACTGGTTACCCTCGTGTTAGTTCTGAAGAGTCAGTTTTCACTTTTAGCTGATTTGCTGTCATGGCAAATCTTTCGCTTAATTTGGGACTGATTTCCTGTGAGGTCTGCTTATATCCTGAGGGTTTTTACTTTGTGTGGGGCTCATGTTCAAAGCCTGGGCCTTGTCTGCCCTACTTTTGTGTTGCTTTTGTAAGTTTCACTTCTGCCCTTTACGTCCATCCTAAACGCTTGCTGTTCCTACGGTTGCGATCCGCACGTACGTACCCCTCTGTACTTGGTGACACCCTTCCACCCTCTCGGGCAGGCAAACCAGTAACTCTCTGCAGAGGGACCTGCGGGGTGTCGACCCCACAATCTTGTAATACAGTTGGAGGGAAGCCGTGAAGTATGAGAACCTCGTGCACAGTATACATACATGTACACCGTACGCAGGTATAATGCCGTGCTCGTGAAATGCATTGCTCCATTGTGTCTGGATGAAAAGGAGTGTTTTTCTTCCTAGCTCAGTGCTGCATCTCCCTCACCTGGGATGGAGTGCCCCAAATGAGACAGCGGCCTTGGACATTCTCCCTCCTGACCCCTTTCCGTACGCGGTTCTGTGGTTAAACCCTTGGGTGAAGGTGACTAGTGTCCTCTATACTCTATTTAGGTTTCACAGCCGCCTCAGGTAACAGTCATCAGGTGAGCTGGTTAGGTTTGTTTGTTTTTTTTTTGTCCGTTTGGCACAAGCTCGGGTCATCTGGGGAGAGGGAACCTCGGCCGGCTTGTGGGCCTTCATTATCTGGGATGCATTTTCTTGATTAAAGATGGATGTGGGTCGGCCAGCTCACTGCGGGTGGTGCCGTCCCTGGGCAGGTGGTCCTGTGTGGTGTTCAGAAGCAGGCTGAGCAAACCGGAAAGCAGCGTTCCTTCACGGCCTCTGTGCCAGTTCTGCCTTAAGTTCTTGCCCTGACTTCCCTTGGTGATGTGGGAAGTTTGTAAGTCAAGTAAACCTCAGTAGAAGGCAAACTAGGGCAGCAGGGTTTTCCTCAGTGGCCTGCAGGTTCCAATTAGAAGCAGGCTCTCAGTTAACCACAGGAAGACGCAAGATCTTCTCTGTGTCTCTGTGGGGTGGAGGCCTTTCTCTTCTACCTTGTTCTTCAGGGGGTGGTGTCTGGTCCCCTGGTGTGAGGGGACCAGCTTTTTCATACTTCCTGGTGCGCATGTGGCATTGGACAGGGGATGCGTGAAGAACTGCGAGATGCAGCTCTGAGGTTTGCTAAAGTCTCGGTGTTATCTCTTTCTCACGTTGTATATTTTCACCATTTTACTCTCGTATTAAAAATATATTCACTGCAGAAGAATGAAATTAGAATAACGGGGGAACAATTGTACATCATATGACTTATCAGTGTCTTTGCTTTTATGCATTTCCCATGTACAGTTAGGAAAACATACTCACGCACTGCATGTTTTAAACATTTTTGTTTTCAACAAAACCAGAAACATACTCTGTTGGCTGTTCTGTAACTTTTTCACACTGTAGTTTGTACACTGATTCTGTTTTATAGATTAATGTAATTCCGTGTTGGTAGGCTCAGCTGGGTGATTCTTCTCCACATAGTACCGGCCAGGGCTGTTGTCCTTAGGGAACTCACTTTGGGGAGCTGAGACATCAAGGTGGCTCATTGGCTGTTATCGGGTTTAAAGACTGTCTTGCTCATTTCTTAGCAGGGGCAGGGTTTTATTACCCTAGTCAAATAATTGATTGGTCTGGTTTTCCTGGAACTGGAGAGCTGGTGTTTACCATCTGCTCCTCTCTGTTGCTGGCATTGAGGCAGCAGACAGGTTATTCCTTACCTCACCCCACCCCCACCCTCACCCCCATCCCCCACCCTCCCATTGTGCACATCCTTTCTGCTTTTACCAGGCCCCACAGAGAGAGGGCTGCTCTGGGCTCACTCTGAGGGACACACTCGCCTTGCCTACCCTGTGCAGAGGTTGATCAATGCAGAGAAGCACCTTAGACCAGGAAGCTGCTTTAGACGCCACACCGTGTTCCTCTGCTCTTCTGCAAAAGTGAGCAGAAAGCCTGCTTACATGGGGCAGACCGGGTAGTTGACCGGCTGTGGGGGAAGGCTCTTCTGTGTAGAGCTGTCGCTAACACTGGGAGAAAAAGCCAGGAGACCACAAAAGAGCCAGGAAAATCAACAAAACCTCAACCCCCAAATGGCAGGAACATACAAACATTTCTCCAGAGACAAATGGGTCACTTTCTGTGGCGCCCTGTCTGGAGGGACTGAGGACAGCAGGTGAGGTCCGCAGCCTCCCTTAGCATCACTGGCCTCTCTGTCTGCTCGTGGAGTCTTGAAATCTCATGTGCATTTGCCTTGAGTCAGAAAATTTGCATTTTCACTAACGCTGACCCAGGGAGCACACTTAAGAACTGTTAACCTGGGTCTGGAGAGGCGGCCCAGCGGTTTGCGTAGGGCCTGGGTTTGGTTCCCAGCACTGTGTGGCTCACAACCGTCCTTAACTCCAGTTGCAGGGGACCTGAAGCCGTCTTCTGACCACTGAGGGCTCCGAGCACTCACAAGGACAGCTTTTTCTTGTCCTTCCCTGTGGCTCCTGGGAGGAGACAAGTGTGTAGGCTAAGCTGGTCATGATAGGGATTGCCCTGAGAAGCTAGAGTCCCCCAGGGTTCGTGGCATGACTGCACAGGAGTGTCATCTGTCTGGTGACATAGCACTAAGCCGGTACGGTGCTGATTGAAACTGTCTGATGCACACGGGGCAGGGGCTGTTTTGTCAGAGTCGTGTGTAGCTCAGGACGGCCTAGAATTTGCCATCCTGCCTCGCCGTCCTGAGATCAGGGGTGACAGGCATGACCCGCATGTCCAGGTGTACGGTCATGTTTTAGATTTCACTTTCTAGAAACTATAAACACCCAGAATTTGGAGAACTGTGGTTTACCCCTGGGGGTGAGAAATGAGAGAACCATCTAGGTGCCCGGTGACTTAAGGAAGTTAACCAGACTTAGCGGATTTGACCTTGAGTCTCCATTAAAGGAAGTTTGTGACTATGTAATGATTGTTAATGTTTAAACGCCACAATGGTCCCATTCAGAGGTCTCTGGTTGAACTGTTCACTTCCGTCTTATATCTGTAAAGAAGTAATAGAAGCCATGGTCATACCAGTAAAGCCACGTTTACAGAAAATGCCAGCTATGGGCCGAGGGCTGAGTTTGCTGACCACTGACTCAGACAGCGTGAGACAGACAGGACACACTGATTTTTTTAAACTCAAAAGCGACATGATGGTTGGAGCCTCCAGAGACCTTGGAGCTGCTGTGCAGGCTGTGTTCTCACAGAGGTGTTTGAACCAGCTGCTGTCTGGCTTTGCTGTCCGGGTTTAGGTGGGGCTCATTCTGTGGGTAGGGACAGGGGTGTGTTATTTCTGCTTTGGTAACTTTGTGTCCTAGGCAGGTTTCTGTTGCTGTGAGAACATTATGGTCAAAGCAGCTTGGGGAGGAGAGGGCTGCTTTGACTGGTGGGTTATAGTTCATCAGTGAAGGAGGCCAGGGCGGGGACTGGAAGAGACCCTGTAGGAATGCTGCTCACTGCCTTGCTTCCTGTGACTCGCTCAGTTTGCTTCCTAACAGCCCAGGACCACCTGCCCCGAGGGTGTGGCTCACAGGGAGCTGAGCCCTCCCACCTTAGTTACCACAGAACCTTCTGAAGGAGGTGTCTCTGTCAACCTGTTCCTCTTCCCAGGTGACCACAGCTTGTGTCAAGCTGACAGAAAAGTCACAGGCAAGCATTGCTATCCTGATTCTCCCCATCTGATTGCTCAAATGTATTTGGTTATATGATTAAAAAAAAAATCTGTGCAAAAAATGTAGACCAGGCTTGCCCTGAACTCAGAGATCCACCTGCCTCTGATTAAAGACCTGTGCCGCCACCACCTGGCCTAAAAAAGGAAAAATTTAAAAGTGGTAAATACTTAAAGTGTTTGATGCCAGTGTGTTTGATTGGCCATCCCTTGTTATATGCTTCCTCCCTCCCTCCCTCCCTTCCTCCCTCCCTCCCTCCCTCCCTCTGTCCCTCTCTTCCTTCCCTCCTCTCTCCCTACACCTGGCCAGGTATGTTGCCACACACCTTTAGTCCCATCACTTGGGAGGCAGAGGCAATTGTATCTCTTTGAGTTAGAAGCCAGTCTGGTCTACATAGTGAGTACCAAGACAGCCAGAGCTACATAGAGAGACCCTGTCCAAACAGACAGTCTTTAAATGGAAGTCTTAAAAAAAACAGACAAAATTATGTTTTAAGAAAATACCAACTTTAAGCAGTAAACACAGTAAAGCCGGTGAGTGAATAGCCACAGCTCTGTTCATGGCTCTTTTATTTATGGAGACATTTGTCCAGGTCTGCAGTCCCAGCAGGTGATTTGTCCAGGTCTGCAGTCCCAGCAGGTGGGAGGCTGAGGCTGGAGAGTTCAGAGTTCAATGCCAGCCTGGTCCACACCGTGGAACTGTTCTCCCAATCTCGCTGCCAAAGACTGAGACTTTTTATGTATGCAATGTTCTGTCTGCATGTGCACCTGCAGGCTGGAAGATGGCACCAGATCTCATTATTGATGGTTGTGAGTCACCACGTGGTTGCTGTGGTTGCTGGGAATTGAACTCAGGACCTCTGGAAGAACAGGCAGTGCTCTTAACCGCTGAGCCATCTCTCCAGCCCATTTTTTAAGAACACAAAACAGTTCTAATGCTCGTGGCAGAGAAGCCTGGACACGGAGGTTTGCGGAGTTAAGACAGTTTAGATTTTATAGTCTAAAGTGTGTCAGAGGAAAGAACCCTGCCTGCCTCCCCCATCCAGTGTGGCTGTCACTCGGCGGTTCCCACCCACAAGCACAGTGGTTCCGGAGGTTCGTGTCGGTTCCTGGCTTTGAAGTTGGCATGCCTTCCTGGGTGATGGTCATGCTCTAGGCCACAGGGTGGGTTGTTGTGTGAATATATTCTGCTGCGGCCACACTCACAAGCCACCTGCCCACTGGTGATGTTTATCAGAGGAGGACAGCCAGCAGGACTCTGTACAGGAGGCAGCAGACTTGGGGTCTGTCGCTGGCCGCCCCCTGCCTACCGCCCCTTCTGGATTAGTCACTTTGCGTCACTGTAACCAAAGCTCTGGATGGAAACAATGAATCAATTTAAGGAAAAGTGTATTTTAGCTCCTGGTTTCACCAGGGTTTCAGGCTCTCATGGCTCCCACCCCATCTCAGCCTGACTGCACGCGAAGTATGTTAGTACAGGTTCCTGTGGTCTGCTTTGGGGATGGTAGACTTAGCCTTCAAACTCATGTGTTTTTATTCGGCAGATTCTCAGCCCTGGTTTAAGATGGTGGGATTGGGAAATGGGCGTCGCAGCATGAAGTCTCCGCCCCTTATCCTGGTGGCCCTGGTGGCCTGTGTCATTGTGCTGGGCTTCAACTACTGGATTGCGAGCTCCAGAAGCGTGGAACTCCAGGTATGTTGTTTGTTTAGAGTACGTGCGTGACATTAAATGTTTGAAGTATCCAGGTGACAGCTCCACAGGCTCCCTATTCATTGGTAGCCAATGCCTTGGGTTCCGGTAGCCCACAAAAAAATAGTATTTTAGGTCCCAACGCCCTTCCAAGCCCCGGTCTCACACCCCAGCCCAGTACTGCTTCCTCTGTGACTACCGAGTTACAGTTTACGCCTCATCCCGTGTCCCTGTTGAGCATTTGGGGAGGACTGGGGCGCTGACCTACAGAGATGGGCTGGATACTGCCCATCCTGTCCCTCAGTCCACTGGGGAAACCGAGGGCCCCGTGGACGCTCACTTCATGGCCAGTTCTGGGCGAGGCCTTGCAGTCCTGGTTGTGGTTGTTGTTGGTTTGGTTTTTGTCAGCTTGACACAAGAGTCATCTGGGAAAAGGGAACCATGGTTGAGAAAATGCTTCCATAGATTGGCTTGTAGGCAAGCCTGCAGCATTTTAATTAGCAGTTGGTGTAGGTGAGCCCGTCCCAGTGTGGGGCGGTGCACATGTTGGTAGGAGAGAGGAGTCTCTGGGCAGGCCGACCGTAGATGCTCAGAAAGACGTGGCTGAACAAACGAGAGGAGAAAATCAGTAAGCTGCAGTCCTGTGTCTCGGCGACAGTGCCCGTCTCCGGGTCCCTGCCCCAACTTCCCTCAGTTACCAGGGCATGTCAGCCAAACAAGCCCTTTCTCTCCCAGGTAGCTTTTGGTCCTGGTGTCTATCATAGCAACAGAAACCTACCTAAGGCACATACTAAACAATGACAAAGTGTCTCCCTGACAGACTTGAGCTCCTCTGAGGCCTCCTGCTCCCTGGGCCATCGTAGCTGTTTTTGCTCTGCCCAATTAGTCCTGCAAGGAATATGTTCATCCCTTCCCTAGATGCCTCTGCAAGTGTCTAGTTAAAGTATGTTAGCAAGTCCCCGCCTTGTGTCCCTGATTAAGCTTGCATCCTCCAGCCCGTCCCTTGCGCTGTGCTTCGCTGGGCTGTAAGCTCTGACCCTGTAAGGTCTTTGTGGAGGGAGCTGGCATTATCTCCACCAATGACACGGACCGTGGACCTTCAGGAGTGTGGTCTCCTTGTAGACACGCATTGTGGAGCTGGAAGGCCGGGTCCGCAGGGCAGCCGCAGAGAGAGGAGCTGTGGAGTTGAAGAAGAATGAGTTCCAGGGCGAGCTGCAGAAACAGCGAGAGCAACTCGATCGGATCCAGTCCAGCCACATCTTCCAGATGGAGAACGTCAACAGGTTGCACCAGGGCGAGAAGGCAAGGCCCCCTGTCCCCACTGCCCTCTGCTGAGTGACACTTTTTTACCTGGGAGGGGGAGCGTGCGTGTGCGTGTGTGCGTGTGTGTGCCTGTGTGCTCTCGTGCACGCAGTGGAGTGCAGTCGCCCGCTGCTGGCATTTGCCTGTTTTCTTTTCTGCCAAGTACTGGCCATAGACAGATTTTGTGTGTGTCTTCACAGATCTCGCACACAGATTAGAAGCAGCCTATAAACCAAGGAGGATATAGAGCATACATGTCCAAAGCTAGTCTCCATAAGATCTAAAACAATACCATCGGTCCATACAACAAAAGACCAATGCCCTCAAAGATGTTTTTGAATGGAAAGTATAAATACAAACTTGGAAGAGGAGGAAACAGAAGGCTATACAGGAATAGACTAATGCAAATTAAATATGAAATATACCTTTAGATAAAAACCAAACCAAAATAAAAAAAAGCATCACACAGAGGGAAGTGACCCCGACTTGTGACCTCGCTGCTCGTTATTACACCTCTCACCAGATGGCTGCCTTGCCCGGAGTTTGGTCTTGGGACCCTTAGCACAGGAACCAGCTTACTCAAGAACCCTTCCCAGGGAGCAGGGTGTTGAGCAAGTGCGAGCTGCCAGTTCAGGAGTTCAGCGTGGTCTCAGCCTGGGGGCCCACCCACATTTTATTCATTTAGGGACAGGATCCTTGTATCCAAGGCTACCTGAGAACTCTCTGACCTACTCTCTGTCTCTGCTTCCCAAATGGTGAGGCGACAGGTTGTTAATCTCCCGGGCAAGAATGAGACCACCACCATAATTTTGGAGCCAGATTTGAAGCAAGCTGTATTAAATGATGACCAGGATAATGGGCTCTGGTCAGGGACTCCCAGAGGATAACATTGATCCAGTACTTACAAAGGCAAAGCATATATCATGCTGTATCTTCTGCCTATATGTGGTCGAACTCATCCCATGCAGTTGGGGCAGACAACCTTGTTTACAGAAGTAAAAGCATGTGGCTTGCTATCTTTTTTCCTTATTCAAATTCATTATTTTTTTTTATTAATTGAAAATTTTCTTTTCTTTTACACACCAACCACAGTTTCCCCTCCCTCTTCTCCCGCCCCCCATCATATCTACCCCGTCCCCATCCACTCCTCCTCCATCTGTCTCTGTCTAGAAAGGGGTGAAAGGGGCATGCCTTCCACGGGTGTCAACAAAGCATGGCACATCAATTTGAGGCAGGACCAAGCTCCTTCCCCTGCGTCAAGGCTGGGCGAGGCAACTCAGTGCAGGTGTGGCTTATTATCTAATGTGAATGACCTCTCCTGCATCTCAGGAAGTTATCTGTCCTTGGGCAAGTGGGGCTTACAGGTAAGAGGCATTTCTGTGTTATAGACTTCGTAAGCACAGTCATTTACATTTAAAACTTAAGCTTTTAACTTCAGCCTTCACAGTGTGTGCTCAGGCTACCATGACTGGCACCCAGACATTGTTTGAAGATCATAATAAATTGTAGAACTGGGTTGTGCCTAATGCTTCTTTCTCCCCTGTCTCTGTGAACTTTAGCGGTTAGCCTTCTAGCCTGTACTGCTGAACTTTCTCACAACAACGTCTGTTATGTTCGTTTTTCAGGTATTTCAGGTTCACTGTCGTTCTCATAGTTGGACTTCCCCTGTGGTCCTTGTTGAGTTCAGGCTTAGTTCATTCCTTAACATGACCACACCGATGCTTGCCCAGCCACACCTCAGCAGATGACCCTCCGTGATTTCGATTTCCCTCTCTTGATAGAGCGTTGCAGTGAACAGCTCTGCCCTGCCCCCTGGGCTCTTGGAGTTTTAACGCTTGTAGTGTTTTTTCCCATGTGTAGTCCATTGTCCAGGCCCCATTGTCGAGCTGTGATAGGAATTTAGTACATTCTGCCCACACTCAGGAAAAATGATTGAGTATTAACTATATACGTGTCAAATTTGTTTTGTGAATCCAGTGTTTACTTTATGAAAAACTGGGTGTGTGTGCAAATGTTTACGCTGGTTCCTAAGGTAAACTTTGCCTTGTAAGTTACGGACCAAGGAGCCTGGACGATTCAAGAAGAAATCCAGAAGCTGACTTGCTGGCTTGCATAGGAAACGTATTTGATAGCTTTGTTTTGTTCTGTTTGTGGGAGCCTCTTGCCTGTGTACCACATTCATGCCTGGTCTCTACAGAGGTCAGGAGGCGTCAGCTTTTCTTGCTCTGGAGTTTGGATGGTTGTGAGCCACCGTGTGCCAGCCTCCTGAGTCCTGGTCTGAAAGGCATGCACCACCACCTCCTGGCTTGTTCAACTCTTTTTATGGGACGGAATTCCTAGACATTTAACTTTGGGAGGAGAGGGATACTGGGCTTCAACTTGGAGACTTGTGCAGGCAAAAAAACTTTGTAAAGATCAGTTCTTTACATCCTTCAAGCTGACTGGGTGTAAATGTTGTAGCCAGTGTCTATGTGGTACAGCCCTATCGTTCCATCTGGGGATTCATGTGTTTCTCATGTAAAATACAGAATTTCCCAAAGACTCTTTTATTCTCAAAGATAAAAACACTATTGTTTCAGTCTTCAAAATGGCATACTTGGGATAAAGTCCGTATTTATTCAGAACCACTGGCAACCAGAGTAATCTGCGTCTTGTAAGAAGTTACCAGGTTGGCTCACCCTTCACATCTCAGGCCCGGCCACCAGCCCAGCCTCCACCCATGCTGTTGCTGCTCAGAGCAGGTGACATTTTGAATTCACAGCTTTGCATTTGATTCATGTGAGTGGACATAGCCATACTCGGGTTTCTGTTCCTGCGTCTTGGGTTACGTTGGAGCGGTGGTTAAATCCCTGTGGGAGAGGTTGTGTTTCCTATACCTCTGTTGGCTGGAGTGCCCAAAGCACTTGCGGACTCAGCCGTGTGCTCCATCACTGTATTGGTCACCCGAGAGCTCACTGCAGACCTTGCCTGACTTCCCCACACACCTGCCTGACCTCCTTACGCCCACACCCAGCCAAGAGGAAGGCCCTTCGTCTATATCTGCTAGCCCTGCCATAACCAATGATCACAAAGTGAGTGGCTGAAGCCATATAGAGTTTCCCCTTTCCCATTTCTCGAGGTGTCAATAGGGTCCTGTCCCGGGGCCTCCAGGGACAGCCTTCTCCTGTCCTTGAGCTTCCAGACATCCCTTGTAGACACATTACTCCAGTTTATTCCTTTCCCTTCACGAGGCCTTCTTCCTTCTGCTTTCCATGTCTCTCTGTTGTGAATTCCAGGCAAATGAGATGGGTTTTTTATTAGCCTCGTTAGTTCTGTGTGGATACACTGTGTTACTGTGTTTCTGAATGCCATCATCACTCACCCTGTTCCAAGTGATACAGATTTTTAGATACATGTACCCTGTTCTTACTGTGTCAACAGGGTTATTTCCACAGTACCGATTGTGAGCACACTAGTGAGGCCGGTCACCTCTGCATTTGTGAGCAATATCAAAGGGTGTGATCACAGTCATGTTTTTATCTCCCCAGTAAAACACTGTCCTTCCTTCTGTGTGTACATGTCTCGTTGTGTGTGTGTGTGTGTGTGTGTGTGTGCACTCGCATGCCTGTGAGTTGTGTGTGCACTTGTATTCATGTGGAGAATGCAGGTTAATGTCCTGTCTCCCTCAAAGCATTCTCCACCTTGTGTTTTGAAACAGGGTCTCTCACTGAACTTGGGGCTCTTGAAGTTAGCTAGACTGGCTGGACAGCAGGCCGCACGTGTCCTCTGTTTGTCTCCTAAGAGGTGGGATTATAGGTCTGTGCCACAGAGTGTCTTTTGCATGGGTGCTGGGGACCTGAGCTCAGGTTGTAATGCTTGCATGCTTACCCACAGAGCCATCTCTCAGCCCTTTTTTGTCAGTTTTAGTTTTTTTTTTTAAGATTTATTTGTGTGTGTGTATGTATGTGTGTGTGTGTATATATATGTATATGTATATATATCTGTGTGAGCGTATGTGTACACGTGTGAGTGTATGTGTACATGTGTGTATATGTATATATATGTCTCTGTGTGAGTGTATGTGTACACGTGTGAGTGTATGTGTACGTGTGTATATGTATATATATGTCTCTGTGTGAGTGTATGTGTACACGTGTGAGTGTATGTGTACGTGTGTATATGTATATATATGTCTCTGTGTGAGTGTATGTGTACATGTGTGTATATATGTATATATGTCTCTGTGTGAGCGTATGTGTACACGTGTGAGTGTATGTGTACATGTGTGTATATGTATATATATGTCTCTGTGAGTGTATGTGTACATGTGTGAGTGTATGTGTACGTGTGTATATATGTATATATATGTCTCTGTGTGAGCGTATGTGTACACGTGTGAGTGTATGTGTACACGTGTGAGTGTATGTGTACGTGTGTATATGTATATATATGTCTCTGTGTGAGTGTATGTGTACATGTGTGTATATATGTATATATGTCTCTGTGCGAGCGTATGTGTACACGTGTGAGTGTATGTGTACGTGTGTATATGTATATATATGTCTCTGTGTGAGCGTATGTGTACACGTGTGAGTGTATGTGTACGTGTGTATATGTATATATATCTCTGTGTGAGCGTATGTGTACACGTGTGAGTGTATGTGTACGTGTGTATATGTATATATATATCTGTGTGAGCGTATGTGTACACGTGTGAGTGTATGTGTACGTGTGTATATGTATATATATGTCTCTGTGTGAGCGTATGTGTACACGTGTGAGTGTATGTGTACATGTGTGTATATATGTATATATATGTCTGTGCGAGCGTATGTGTACACGTGTGAGTGTATGTGTATGTGTGTATATGTATATATATGTCTCTGTGTGAGTGTATGTATACACGTGTGAGTGTATGTGTACACGTGTAAGTGTATGTGTACATGTGTGTATATATATATATGTCTCTGTGTGAGCGTATGTGTACACGTGTGAGTGTATGTGTACATGTGTATATGTATATATATATGTCTCTGTGTGAGCGTATGTGTACACGTGTGAGTGTATGTGTACGTGTGTATATGTATATATGTATATATATCTGTGCGAGCGTATGTGTACACGTGTGAGTGTATGTGTACGTGTGTATATGTATATATATGTCTCTGTGTGAGTGTATGTGTACACGTGTGAGTGTATGTGTACATGTGTATATGTATATATATATGTCTCTGTGTGAGCGTATGTGTACACGTGTGAGTGTATGTGTACGTGTGTATATGTATATATGTATATATATCTGTGCGAGCGTATGTGTACACGTGTGAGTGTATGTGTACGTGTGTATATATGTATATATGTCTCTGTGTGAGCGTATGTGTACACGTGTGAGTGTATGTGTATGTGTGTATATGTATATATGTATATATATCTGTGCGAGCGTATGTGTACACGTGTGAGTGTATGTGTACGTGTGTATATGTATATATATGTCTCTGTGTGAGCGTATGTGTACACGTGTGAGTGTATGTGTACGTGTGTATATATGTATATATATGTCTCTGTGTGAGCGTATGTGTACACGTGTGAGTGTATGTGTACATGTGTGTATATATGTATATATATGTCTCTGTGTGAGTGTATGTGTACACGTGTGAGTGTATGTGTACGTGTGTATATGTATATATATGTCTCTGTGTGAGCGTATGTGTACACGTGTGAGTGTATGTGTACATGTGTGTATATATGTATATATATGTCTGTGCGAGCGTATGTGTACACGTGTGAGTGTATGTGTATGTGTGTATATGTATATATATGTCTCTGTGTGAGTGTATGTGTACACGTGTGAGTGTATGTGTACACGTGTGAGTGTATGTGTACGTGTGTATATGTATATATATGTCTCTGTGTGAGCGTATGTGTACACGTGTGAGTGTATGTGTACGTGTGTGTATATATGTATATATATGTCTCTGTGTGAGCGTATGTGTACACGTGTGAGTGTATGTGTACATGTGTGTATATATGTATATATATGTCTCTGTGTGAGCGTATGTGTACACGTGAGTGTATGTGTATGTGTGTATATGTATATATATGTCTCTGTGTGAGCGTATGTGTACACGTGAGTGTATGTGTACGTGTGTATATGTATATATATGTCTCTGTGTGAGCGTATGTGTACACGTGTGAGTGTATGTGTACGTGTGTGCAGAGTGGATGCCACAAGAGGTCTTGGGGTGCCCTCTTCTGTTGCTGTCCTCTGCTTATACCTTTGAGGCAGGGTCTCCCCCTGTCCTGGGCTTGTGTTTTGTCAGTCAACTGGAGGTAACAAGCTCTAGCAGTCCTTCTGTCTGTCTGTCTTGGAGCTGGGGTTACAGGAATACATGGGATATACATGGGAGCCTGGTTTGACACACAGCTGGGACCTCAGCTCTGGTCCTGATGTTGCACGGCAAGCCCTCTCACCTGCTAACTATATCTCCAGCCCTAGGTTTTGGAGGCAGCCTTAGCTGAAACTTACTTTGTGGCCCAGGCTGGTCTCAAACTCACAGCAATTCTCCTGCCTCAGATCTGCAAAGTACTGAGATGACAGGCATAAGCCATCATTCCTAGCCCAGTATTTCCCTTTAATAGGTGCATATAGATGTACATATGAATATTTGTCTTCATTTGTCTTATTAATTTATTTATTTTTAGTTTTGGGGCGTAGTCCTTTAACTCAGCCTCTGAGTACTAGGGTTGTGATTTTCATGTACAGAAACCTGTAAAAGGCTCTGCATTGTCTCCCAAGGTCGGTTGAGTTCATTCTGTTACGTTTCTGTCAGGAGGTCAGGGGTCCGATTTGGGGTCTGGTGATCTACTGGACTCGTGGTTCAGGGGCAGGGGAGGAGGCGGGGACCCTGGTCTACTGAGTGGCATTGTCAGGACAAATGTAGATCTTCCTGCCACTTGCTCTGTTTGCTTGCCAAACCTTAGTCACACATACCTTCCTTGTCAGTGTCTGTGGAGTCCCTTGCTAGGTTGGCTCCTCGCAGCTGTGTGTCTGTCTGCCTCGCGGTTCATGTGTTCTGTGTTCCTGCTAAGCCTGTTAATTAGCCCTGCAGGCACAAAGCAAATCCTTAGAGTACTTTTCCTCTGTGATGGAAATAGAGCTCCTGAGGGAAGGAAATGACTAGGAAAAAGAGACCTGAGCGGGATGGAAAGGAAGCCTCTGGCTGTCCATGGCTCCCTGCTCAGATAGAGATGCTCAGAGAGACAGCCACTGGTGAACCCCGGGTTTGAGCAGTGGGAGGCAGAGAAGGACTGGGCCTCTGGCAGAGAGACCCTCACTTCCCGCACGCTAGGGTGTGCCAATGCCCTGATTCTCCTTGTGTGTGACATTATTGGTGGGGGTGACTGAACAAACTACTTGCCCCAGTAGGGAACTGGCAACAACCCAAAATACGGGCAGCACCAGAGTCCGCCTTGGCACACCTGTGAGCTGCTTACAGGAGCAGGAAACGATTCGGACAGCTTTGCTCCTGCAGGGGAACCACTCACCCGCGTGAGTGCGTCTTGCTGGTATCGAAACCGCGCTGAGGATGAGTGCGGGAAGAGGAGCTGAGCCTTCCGGCCTGTCTGTGCATGATAAAATGCACACACTGAACTGGGTCCAGGGTGGCCTCCACCAAACACCTGTGCATGGCCGTTGCATCACATCATAGAAGTGTGGCTTTTTTCTACTTCGCTTAGAAGAGTCTATTGGGCTAGAAGTGCGTGTGGCCGGATGTCTGACTGCTTGTGGCTGTCCTGAGCAGAGGGCGGTTGACCTTGCTGTGCAGAGATGAGCTCTGGAGCTATGAGTTTGTACACCCAGACTGCAAGGGTTAATAACAGGCCCTGCCCCTAAGGGGGCTGTGTCAGGGGAGCCGACAGAAAGGTGGTCAGCCTGTGAGGCCACAAAAAGAGCCATCACTTTGGAATTAGTTGGGAGGACTGAGGAGGGGCTCCCTAGGGACTGCAGCCTGTTACAAAGGACAGAGGCAGAACTGAGGCTGAGTGAGAGCAGCTTGCCTCCACTGGGGCAGGACGAGCTCGTGCGAGAGTGTCAGATGATGTTCTCTTACTAGGTCGGAAGTCCTCAGTTTGCGGGTTTGACTTAGAGTCACAGCCAGGTTTGTAGCTGCCACCCCACAAACCAACACAACCCAGAATGCATGTCCTCTGAGTGTCCCCTCCGCCCAGTTCTCATGTTCCCTTGAGGAATGGGTCTATGCTCCGTGGTGGCTATACTAAACTCAGGAGAACCTCAGAACCCCGTCCAATTGAAGACCGGAATAATTTACGCCATGAAGACATTCACATGGTGTCTTGCAATGTGGAGCTGGCCATGATGGTAGGGGCTGAACAAACAAGACATGAGTGTTGTTCTCTTAGTCTGTGCTGGACTGTGCCTTAGCCCATCTTCTGTCGACGTACCTGAGGCTGGATATGCTGGCGCACGCCTTTTAACCCTAGCACTCAGCAGGCACAGGCAGGTGGATCTCTGGGTTTGAGAACAACCTGGTCTTCACATTGAGTTCCGGGACAGCCAAAGTGACATAGAGAGCTATATCAAAAACAGACAGACAGACAGCCGGCAGGGCATTTTATAAAGCACGGAGGTAGATTTAGCTCCTGGTTTTGGAGGCTCACATTGCTGAAGGCAGAGTAAGGCTCCCTTAGGTGCACAGGTTCAGTAAACAACAGAAGGAGACAAATTCTTCAAATGTCCTTAATCTCAGGCTTGACTTAAAATCTCTGGAAAGATCCTTCCCATTTCCCTGGGCGGTGGGTTAATTCTGTCTGTCCTCTGCACCGCGATTGCCTCGGTGGGTTGGAATCGTCTCTCCTTGCCTTCTGTGTCTCCTTAGTGCCAGTTTCCCATAGTCCCACCAAACCTATGTCCTGTGTGTAGGTGGAGATTGTCTGTGTTGGCAGCCGCCCCCAAATAACCAACATGGAGACTTACTATTAATTATAAATGATCGGCCGGCAGCTCAGGCTTGTGACTAGCTAACTCTTGCAACTTAGAATCAACCCATTTCTATTAATCTACACTCTGCCCCGTGGCATCGCCCGCCTTTCATCTCGCACCTCCTGTTTCCTCTCTGTCTCTCTGGCGACCCCTCTGACTGTCTCCCTTCCTCCCAGTGTCCTTAGTCTGGTTTTCCCGCCTCACCTTATCCTGTCCGGCTACTGACCAGTCAGTTTCTTTATTAAACCAATCACAGTGACATATATTCACAGTGCAAAGGACTATGCCACGCTTGTGCATGCTGGGCAATTGTTGTCCCATTGTGGTACACACACAGCCTTCTTTATACTCCCCAATCTAATACCACAAGGAAGTATTTGATGGGCGACATGCAAGGAGAACCTGACCAGCCCCTCTGTGGTGCTTATTTTCTCTTTGGCTTTGGCACATTGAGATCTGTTAGTCAGTGTCAAGAACCATAGTGTATCCATCACGTTTCTTGCTGCTGTGACAGGATGCCCGCAAAATTCAGCTGAGGGGAAGAAGAGCTTAACTGGCTCACAGTTAAAGGCTCTCTCAGCCCATCGTGGTGGCTGTCGCATGGTCAGGTGCCCGGGGCAGCTGTCCCTGTCATGTCTTAGTGAGGAAGACTGATGATGTTCATGCCTGTTCCTTCTCAGTCTGGGCTTTGCAGCCTCAGTTTACCACATCCAGAAGCCCCCTTCCTCACAGACATGACCTAAGATCTCTCAGGTGATTTCAGATTCATCACAAGCAAGATCGTCGGGACTGTACACTTGCCATGGAACTCTGACCTCCAGCAGGGCATGACCACTGCCATTTTGAAACCCACACCTTCTTCACGCTGGGCTGACTACCAATTGTCTTATAGACCGAAGGAAAGGGCTCACTGGCTGCTCACAGGCAGCTCCTGAGGCAGCCAAATGCAGGTGGCCCCTCCCTGAGGCCGGGGAAGTGGTTAGCAGCTGCTGGGAGCTAAACCTGCCTCAAGTTGTCCCTGCTCTTGTGGGTAACCCTCGTCCCTGCTCCTGTAAGTAGCCCTGGTTAAACTTCCTCTACTGATGTGGATGGAAATTAATTAGCCTGTCACTGCTGTCCTGCTTGGGGTGAATAGACTTGCATGCACATGTCTGCAGGGGAAGTTTGCCAGCATATCTGTGATTAGCTGAGGTACAGACTGAAGTCCCCAAATGTCTGTGCAGATGATGAGTACAGATGTTACCTTCTCCAGGAAAGAAAAGATTTCTGTTTGGGAACTACACAGTGTGGCCACCACAGGGATCCATGCAGGGCTTCTCAGACCTGCAGCTCACAGATGCCCGTCTCCTGGGTCATTAAAGCGAAGCTGGAAAGAGTTCAGGGCAGTTGGTGCCAGCCGCCCTCCTTCAGTCAGAGATGAGATTCTCAGGTACCCCCCCCAGTCCTGGGTGCACCCGCTCCACCCCCCCCCCCCCGCCTCAGCCCTGGGGTGCACTGCTCACCTGCCCTTCTTCCTTGCTATTGTGGATGAAACTGCTGTTCTAGAACCGACTGGCAGTCTCTGCCCTCAGCTCCACAGGTAATGATGTGAGCAGTGCTCACCGTGAGAGCATGGAGAGGAGCTGAGTGTGTGCAGAGCAGTGTGCGTTGCCTCAGGCTCAGCCCACATTCCCTGGCAGCAGAGACCCCAGGGGAAAGGCCAGGAGGCTGTGGCTCTGACTTCAGTGCGTCTTCTGTGGTTCCCCATGCCCGATCCAAGTTGCCAGTGAGGCATGCAAGTGAGCCAAGAGCCTGGGGGCGTTTACGGCAACGGACCCCTGCTCACTCTTCGGACAGCCTTAGAGGTCGGCAGGTGGCCAGGAAGGCCAGGGCAGGTTCCCTGAGATGGCAGCTTCTTACTTGCAGAGGGCAGTGCAAGGAGGGACATCAGAGGCTCGGGGCAGGGATCTCAGCAGGACCAGTAGGGAAAGGGGAGGCCCCAGGGGTGCTATGAGACACCCAAGCCAGCCAAGTGTTCAGCAGACTTTAGGGAGCCTCTCTTGCTCCCTAAACATAGGAAACTCTTACTTTCCTTTCCTCCGAGGTTTAGCCTGTCTTTCTGAGCCATTCATCTCTTCTGACTTAGCAACCTCCAGGCAACAGCCCTCACCCCATTCTCCCTGGCCGGCCTCCCTCCCCCATCTGTCTGTCCCTCCCCCTGCCCTCCCCCTCCCCTCTCTTCTCATCAGAACCTCAGAGCCCTTTCCCTGAGGATCTCTGGTTCCAAGTAGCCCGTTTTTGGCCTGGAGCTCACTTTCCTTCTACAGGGCCCTCCTTAGCCCAGAGTGTGTGTCCTCCTCCTCGAGCTGTGGGCTGGGTCTTCCTGCTCAGCCCAGCTGGGAAGGTGGGAGGGTGTCGCTCTCTTCCTTAGAGGCACAGGGTATCCTGGCAGAAGCTGCTCTGGCTGGGTGATGATGCCAGTGTTGTTCTTTTGTTACAGTTACAGGAATAAAGCTGGAGAAGGGGGGGTGTCCCGAATGGGTGGGGGTCCCAAGGTAAGGGACCACGTGGGAGAGCATGGCAGGCGAGGGTGACCGAGGTGGAGGGAATAACACGCCACACAGACAGAGCTTCAATGAATGAGAAGTTTGTTTAGAAAGGGAAGTGAGGGGTAAGGGGAAAGAGACATAGAGACACCGGAACAGAAGAGGAGAGAGGGGGGAGAGAGAGACAGAGACAGAGAGAGAGAGAGAGACAGAGAGAGGAGAGGAGAAGAGCAAAAGAGATCGTAATTGGCGGGCCTGTCTTTTAAAGGGCCCTGCCTGCAGACTAGTACTCATGGAGTCCTGGGCTGACCAGGGCGCTGCCTGAGTTCGTTCTGCCCGGTGACAGGGGCGGGCCAGCGTGATGCCTGAGTCCTTACAGCCAGCCTGTGTGCACCCGGTGCATCCTGCACACGTGGGGTTTGCCCATGCTGTGAGAGTTTCTTTGACACACTGGAGGCAGTGAATGCTGAGCGTCTTTGCCCAGCACCCAGGGCCGAGCCAGAAACCCCAGTGCAGACCGCTTACTGCCATGCCTCTTGGTGCTTCGCCACCTGGGCGTCTGGTGCACCTGTTCAGGCCTGATGCATGGAGGAGTCCTAGAGACAGCATTTGTCAGAGAGCAGCCATGCTTTCCCAGCTGTCTGTCTCTGCCACCTCACAGCACAGCCAGGGTCCACAGGGAGACACATTCAGCTCCTTGGTGTTTAGAACGGTGGCTGTGTAGAGAGAGAATGGTTGCAGTTTACGGAGCACGTGTGGAGGCCGGGTCTGTCGCTTGCCTACGAGCCTCCTGAGGAACTTGTTTGGACCGCAGCTGTGGAGAAGGAGGGAAGCCCTTTCCTGCTTGGTTAGCGGTTTGCCTGAGGACTGTCTGGCATGGGCTCCTGCACTGTGGGGTTGGCCCCAGCTGGCAGTACTATTTTGAGAGGTTGCAGGGAAACAGGTCACAGAGGGCATCTGTAGCCCTGTGCTGGTTCCTTCCAGTTGAACCACGCCCTCCTAGAGGGAGGAGGACCGCTCAGATGCTGACCAAAGAGGTGCGAATGGCCAGGAAACTTACCCTCAGGAGGGACACTAGACAGAACTGTGGGGAGGCTTCGGTAGAGCTGCCTGCAGTCAGGAGCTGCAGCTGCCTGAACACCAGGGTGAGTGTCAGCCTCTCGGAGTCAGCCATGCGCCTCACCCATGTGGCTATGGCTACCCAGTAAAACTCCATAGTTCTCCAAGCTAGGCTCGCGTTGTGTCTGTTGGAAGTGGACAATGTTTGTCCCAATCTCCCCAAGGAAAGTCACAGAGGCAGGTCCTCAGGGCCACCACCTTGTCCCTGCCTCTTCCTGTGTCCTGGTCACCATGGTGTCCCTTACCACAGTGACCCACCAGCGACCTCTGCAACCCTGATCCAATGTCACAGACACAGAAAGGCCAGTTCCCCCTCCCATCAGAGCCAGGCTGACATGACGGAAAAACACTACTACGTTTCCATGACCCAGGTGACCTGGGGTCTTCGTGCTTAACGTTTGATGTGATGGGAATAGCTGTGTTGAAACGTGGAAGGAAATGCTCAGGGACAGCCTCGGGAGGAAACTGAGGCTGTGTGTGGGCTAGTCTCCTGAGAGTCTGCTGACCCGAGTCAGGGTCCCTCTGCAGTGGGAGCTAATGCAGGCCAGCGTGTGTGTGGCCAGCTCTGCCGTGACAGATGAGGCAGGCTGGAGTGATGTTTTTAGGGTTAGTGACTACTGTTGAGGAAAATGAGTCTAGTTTCTGTGTGTCTGCCCTGGGGAGAGGGGTTCCCATCTCTGCTGAGTCCTGGGGGAGGAGGAGACCAGACCGGCGGCAGGGAGGACACTACTCCTTACAGGTATCTGAACATTCGTTCATACAGCCCCATAATATGCTTTGGCTGTGTCTGCCCTGCAGTTATTTTTTAGATAACATAATACATTCAATTCTGAACCATTAGTTCTTCCACAAACTTTGATTCTGAGTGATTTTGGGTGTCCCCGAATGGTGCCACCAGAATTAAATGGAAACTAAACTGCTAGTTACCGCACATACTAACTTATCCCAGACACACTGGTTTGAAAAGAAATTATTTTTGTGTGAGATTCTTGGAAAACTAGCTCAGTGTTTCAGGGTAAGCTCTCAAACAGGGACATGATGGAGGGTTTTGAAGTCACTTTTCTCTGTGTCTTGTATAGTGTTTGGCAGACTCTTCCATGAAGCAGGAATTTTGTAGCAACGGTTCCAGATTCTACTTTGATGTATAAGGAATTTTAAAAAGCATGGATGCAGTGTTCCCTTCCTTATAAATATACCCCCCTCCCCAGACAAACAAGCTAGGAGGCATTTTTTATATTCTTGAAAACAATTTCAGCACTTTCTGTAAGTTTAAAATTATATGCAGAAAGCCAGTGGCATTTTATGTCCCCATTTCCATGCTCTGAGGAGGCCGTGACCTTTGTTCATGAGTAAGTAGGGAGTTGAGAACACATCGTCTTTGGCAGGGGAGGAGCAGAAATGCCGTTGGTAGTTCTCAGGGGTAAGGTAGCAGGGGAGGGTGAGCTCAGGCAGGGGCCTCAGTTCCCCTTGCTGTGCAGTGGACGTCTGTGTCACAGAGACCACGCTGACCGCTCACCCATCCTCCCCTCTCAGCAATGGGAACTACCTTCCTTCCTTTTCATGTGAGTGGAGTCTAGTTGACAGTTTCCTTTTATAGCCGGATGGTGGTGGCGCACGCCTTTAACCACAGCACTCGGGAGGCAAAGGCAGGTGGATCTCTGTGAGTTTGAGATCAGCCTGGTCTACAGAGAGGGAGGGAGGGAGGGAGGGGGAGAGGGAGAAAGAGAGGGGGAGAGAGAGAGAGAGAGAGAGAGAGAGAGAGAGAGAGAGAGAGAGAGAGAGAGAGAGAGTGAGAGTTCATGGCAGCCAGGGCCACACAGAGAAACCCTGTCATGAAACACACACACAAACAACTTCCTCTTGTGACTGGTCCATTCTTTCACTGCACCCGTCCTAGAGGTCCATCTGTGTTGCATATGTGCTGTGATTTCCTTTTTAAAGGTTAGGCAACACGCCATGTCTGTACTCACAGTCTATAAGATCTCTCACCCCTTGGCTGTGAGGCTCACCGAAGTGAATGTGAGTGGCCCGAGGGTTCTTTCTGAATTCTTTTGCATGTATATTTGTAGAGAGATTGTAGGATCTGGGACAGAGTCATCCATGCTGTTGAGCAAATGCTTGCCTGTTTGCCCAGAGCAGCAGATCTTTTGAGCTGGGGAGGGTGGACCCTCCTAGCCCCTCATTCTCCTCTTCCTCTCATTCCTTCTCCTGCGTAAAAGAAACACTTTAGAAACTGTCTCTCTGGTAGAGGTATTTTACCAATACCACTCTGGAGACGTCTCTACCATTGCCCAAACTACTCACTCAAAGAAGTCAGGGCTTGCATGGATGTCATCTCTTAGCGTGCATTCCTGTGTTCATCTCTTAGCATGTATTCCCGTGTTCATCTCTTAGCATGCATTCCCGTGTTCATCTCTTAGCATGTATTCCCATGTTCTTGGATGTTGCTCAGGAGTCTGCCTCTTGAGACCTTTCCTCTGTCCAGGCTCAGGAGATGTAGAGGCTGTGTCACAGGAGGTTCTGGAGGACATGGGCGGGGCAGGGCAGGGCAGGGCAGGGTGGGAACTGGCCAGTTTGGCATCAAGAAGGAATGAAGGTGCTTTTATTAGCAGCATGTTGATTAGTGGAGTATTAGTTTGTTGGAGAGGATGTAGTAAGAAACATCCATGTTGCTACCACACTCATCCTGTGTGTGACTAAGCCCCTGCCTGTGTTGCACACCCATCCTGTATGTGACTAAGCCCCTGCCTGTGTTGCACACTCATCCTGTGTGCATTACTGAGTATGTTTAGTGTTTGCCTCCCTTCTCTCATGTTTGCTTATTTTTAGCATTGGGTCCTCAATTGTACTGACCCATTGCTCATGAGAGGGCTTGTCAGGGAAATCGCCTCAGGGGTCATGGGGCTGGGAGTGGCAGGGCCAGCTTCCCTGTGGACTGGAGATCCCCGGACACTGGATACTGGGAGACTACTTCACTCCCATGTCTGAAAGTCCCAGAGCCAGGAATGACAGCTGCTCGTGGTAGCCCTGGAGTCCTAAGAGCAGAGAGCCCGGAGCTCTAGACTCACAGCTGTGACTCAGTACCATGCCCCATGTCCCATATCCAAGACCGCCAATGGAAATCCTTTGTCCTGTTTTGCGGTCCTCAGCTCCAAGCTCACTGGATGGACTCCACCATTCTGAGGACAGGCCTCATTCTGTCTGTACACAGCTCCCACCAGTTTGCAGAATAAACACCCAGCAGCACGTTAACCGGTCTCTAGGGACTCCTCGGGCTAACATCACAGGTGCAGCCTGTGAACCCTGCTCTGCGCTGGCTCCCAGGCACTGACAGGTCAGCCGCCAAGAGCCTGCTCTCCCGGGTGTGTCTGGTAGCACTTGTGTCTTCGGTACTTTTGATATATAGCCACTTGCACAAACTGCCTAGGCCCATGTGCCTGTCTCCTGCCGTACGATAATGACCTATCCAGCTCCTACAGCTGCATGTGGTACAGGCAGCATTGTCTGACCCAGAGTCCTCCGCGTGCGCTGACCAGGTGGTTGACTTCTCACCCAACACGTTCCTCTCTCCTCACGGTTCCCTGTTGCCTCTTTTCCACCACGTCATGACTGGTGGGGACTGTGGCAGGGGCTGTCTGGAGTCTGCAGGCCAGGGAGAGGAAGAGGCTATGCTGGCCGGGAAAGGTGTTTGGGAACTGGAAGTGAGACATCCTTTGATTACTTCTGGGGTGGCTGGAAAGAAATGTGTAAGCAGGTGCATTCCCTCGCTGTGGATGGACAATGCAGGGAGCAGAGCGTGGCTCCCTGACGGCTGGCTGGGTGCCGCCTTCCTCCTTTGACACCCGCTCTGAAGGCTGAGTTGCCCAGGCGAGCAGTCTGATTCCACGGCGTTTGTCTTCCTTACAGGCGATTTTAGTGAGTAACATCACCACAGGCGAGAAGCTCATCAGAGACCTGCAAGGTAAGCCCCTTCCCGCCAGCCCAGCAGCTGTCCTGTCCCGACCACCTCACAGTGGCCTCAGGTGGCTCTGTCTCGATAATCTTGTGTTAGCAGTAACTGAGCCATCCTTAATGGAGTTTTCTCCTGCCCTTATAAAATATCACTGTGACACTGCAAGGTATGATGGACATAACTCAGCCTTTGGTTTATGAATCTTTAACAAGTACTGGGAGGGGTGTGCTGGGTATGGGGCGCTTGCCTAGTGTTTGCAAGGCTCAAGGTTCAATCCCCACCACCAAGTGAGTAATGGAGTTGGATGCGCATTCCTGATCTGAGACTCTGCACACCAACCTGTGGGAAATCCCACAGCCGACCACAGGCCAAGCTCAGAACGCACAAAGTTGTTTAAAACTTTGTGTGGTGTTGCCTTCAAGCTGTGTATAAAAAGCATGTATGAGGGAGGGTGGAGTCGGGGCACAGCAGGAAAAGGAACTTCCTGCTAAGCCGGATGACCTGAGTCTGATCCCAAGACCCACACAGTGCAGGACTGATTGACTCCCACAAGCTGACCTTCGACCCTCACACGTGCCCAGTGGTGCACAAATGGATAAAATGCAATAATTTAGCATAAGTTGTAACGGACATTTGGAACGGGACTGAGGCGCAGGTTTCTGGGGTGGGGGTTGGTGGTGGCTGGCGGGCGTTGTGATGGCAGGGCCGGGGATGCTTTTTCCCGCATGCTCTCTTCGCTGCCGCCTGTGCTGAGTGTGATTGTTGTGTTTTGTGTGTCTGAGTGGTGCATCAGCCACACAGAGACGGGTGAAGTGATTTGTCCTTTTGGCTTAGACCAGCTGAAGGCTCTGCAGAGGAGCTATGGCATCCTGCAGCAGGACATCTTCCAGTTCCAGAAGAACCAGTCCAGCATGGAGATGAAGTTTGCCTATGACCTGTGAGTCCCACCCCCCTGGGAGGGGGGCGTCTGGGTTCTGCACATCAAAGGCCAAGGACAGAGTCCAGCCACTCGTTCTGCCCGTCAGAGCTGGTATTCGTAGTGTAGTGTGTATCGCGTGAGAAGAGACACATGACTTCTGAGATGCATGTCCTTTAGAAAAGCACATTCTGTTTGGTAAGTGTCACCAGCAGGGCTCTTAACCGATGGGCCATCTCTGCGGCCCCTTACCATGGGTGAGAAAGCTATGTGTGTACGCGGGTGCATGCGTGCGTGCACACATACAGGCAGCTCTCAGCAGGAAATGAATTGTCACCGTACCTTAATGTCTACATATCATAAACTTAATAATACAAAGCACAGCGGTACCGCTTACCTTGGCAATCTGAACACTTAAAAGATGTCAGGCGTGGAACTGGAGGGATGGCTCAGTGGTTAAGAGCACTGGCTGCTATGCCAGAGGACCTGGGTTCGATTCCCAGCACCCACACGGCAGCGCACAGCTGTCCTTATTTCCCTATCACCTACAGTGGTTTCTCAGTCCATGCGCAGGGCACACACACGCATGCACATGCACACACGCACAAACACACACGGACGCACACACACGAACACACGTGCACACACACACACACAGTTGCCTTATACATACACAATTCATATAGCTTCCGGGTGCTCATCATTTAAAAGGTGTTTGGGATTTTATTCTTCCACAAGACACTCAGTGTAGGTTTAGCTTATTACTAGATGTACATTGCCAAATTCCTTGCATCCTTTCCTGTTTTATTTTGAAACGGGGCTTCCTGTGTAGCCCAGGCTAGCCTCGAATTTGTATAGCTAGGACTGGCCTGGAACTCATGATCTCCCAAGTGCTGGGATCACTACACGGAGCTTCCTTTCCTAACGGCTTCCCAAGAGTTAAGCAGGGTGTGCAGTCCCCAGCAGCTGAGGGTATAGTGGCCTCACAGAATATCCTTGTCCTTCTGAAGCGCCAGTGGTTTGCCTGGCTTCCTGATCACTTCAAAACCCAATCCTGCAAAAAGCATGATGTCTGGAGCACATTAATGAGTTTCATAGTAACAGGTGGGTGCTGCTACTTCCCCTTCGGAGGCATAGACGTTCAGGAGTAGAAGATGGGCTGCTAGTTCATTCCTTACACAGCCGCGGTTCTTCATTCACCGTGTCCCAGCCCCTTGCGCTGGTCTGACTGTGGGAAGCTTTTCAGTGAAGTTTTTGCTTCTCTCGTCTGTCTGAGGTTCCCGTTATCAGTTATCACCCAGTTCCCTTCTGCATATGGAATGTTGTGTCCAAACATGCTCTCCACTGCCAAAGGGTACGCTCCATGCTGGGGACTGAGGCGCCAGAATGCTTCCAACTCAGGAAAGGCTGCACAGAAAAAGCACTGTGGTCTTCTGGGACTTGAGTCTGTCTCTTAGCTCTAGCAGCGACAGAGCACCTCTTAGCTTCC
Organism: Phodopus roborovskii; assembly: GCF_943737965.1. NCBI lineage: Eukaryota > Metazoa > Chordata > Mammalia > Rodentia > Cricetidae > Phodopus > Phodopus roborovskii. Next base: position 3,631,347 of record NW_026126482.1, read on the forward strand.
TCATTTGCAAGTGGTTTCAGCTCTGCCCCTTGGTGAAATCTGCGACTTCCAAGTGGAAGGCTCTAGCCTCTAGTGCCTGACAGATAAAAGTCTCTGACAACTAGATGTCCTCTAGTCAGCCTGGGTGCTGCCCAGAGTTCACCCACGCCCCACAGGTTAAAGGACTCAAGCTCTTAAGACAGGCCAGTCACAAGGACTGTGTGTCCCCAGCCACCCACAGCCCACAGAACCGAGGACAGCTTTACTCACTACGAGGGTTTCGGTACAAAAGCCACAAGCAGTAGTTATAAGGCAAGGCTTGGGAATGGGGGCTATGACTCCCTTGAAGTCAGGGCCCAACCCCGTTTTCTGTATCTTACCAGCCCAGAAGGATGAATGCCACGGTCTAGAGACGGTAGCTGGGATTGTTAGGTAGGCATGCTTGATGGCATCATCGTCCTCATGGTTGGACCCTCTGGTCTCCTTCACTTTGTAGCATGAGGTGGAGCTGAATGCCCAGCATCACCCCGATGAGGCATCTCATCAGCATAACCACAGGTGTGGTCCTGGAAAGTCAGGTGAAGAAGATGCTCTCAATGCCAGGAAATCACAAGCTTGTAGGCACTTGTGTAGTAGCCAGTGTTTTTTTAAGCGAGTGTGAAATCGAAACAATGTAACGAGTCTAGAGTGTGGTTACCTGCAAGTTTCTTTCCTATCATCTAATCCTTACAAGTTCCCATTTCAGATCCTGTCCAGAGTAAGCAAGGGCCGTCCTGTCTCCTGCTGTGTGGATTGTGGGTGTGGGTCCAGCAGGGATGGAGGGGGTGCCGGGGACATCACAGGTCCTTCCATTTGCCTTCCAGGAGCCAGTGTATTAACCAGATGAAAGAGGTTAAGGAGCAGTGTGAAGAACGGATAGAAGAGGCCACCCAGCAGAGAAATGAAGCCGCAGTTTCCAGAGATGTGGGTGAAAAAAACAACCACCAGCAGCAGGTGATTTGAGTTTGTTGTGGCCTGGGTGTTCTGGGGGTACACCTCCTCTCCTCAGCCTTTGCTCTGACCCAACCATGTATGCTGGCCCCAAGCTCAGAGCCCTTGTCTTTGACGTCCCAGCCCCCTGTGGAAAAGGCCAGTGCTGTTCGGCTGTTTGAGGATGCTGAGGTCAGCCTGGTCAGTGTTAGGGACCACAGTAATATCCCATCATACCTTCTGTTATCAGAGCATTATCTTTTCACAGGGTGACCTTCTGCCCTCATGGTTTTTGTTGGATTTTTTTTTTTCATTTTAATTAATTTATAAGCTAACTCATCTATCTTTTCTTCTACTTACTTTGGATTTAATTTGCTAATTTGCTTCATGGCTTCTTAAGAACAATCTTGATTCTCAGTTACAGATCCCCTTTCTCGTATATGCATCCATCAGTGCTACAAATGCTGTTTATAAAAAGCATTGCTTTTACTGCAGCAATTTTATTAAAACACACACACACTCACACACACACACTCACACGCGCGCACACACACTCACACGCACATATACACACACACATTCCAGTAAACTGTTGTCATTTAGATCAAAATATTTTTGTGTGTTTATTTTTTGAGGTAGGGTCTCACTGTATAGCTCTGGCTGTCCTAAAAGTCACTATTTAGATCAGGCTGGCCTCTGACTCAGAGATCCACCCATCTCTGCCTCCCAAAGTGCAGAGATTAAAGGTGTGACCAACATATTTTAAAATATGAGACTTTTACTTTAATCCGTGCATTACTTAGCAGCATGTGCCTTAATCTCCACCCACTTAGGGATTTTACAGCTGTCTTTTTACTTCCGATTCCTTGTTTAATTCTTTTATAATGGAAGAGTAGACATGTGTGGTTCCTGAGTTGGCTAAGATGTAGTTTTGGCCTGGAGTGTGGGCTGTCTTGGTGAGCGTCCCCTGTGAGGAGGACATTTTTCCCTTTGGCATTCTCTCAGCGTTTTGATTTCCCTGCAGTTTGAAATGACACATTGTCTTAGTATGCATCCTGTTTGGTGTCCTCTGACCTTCCTCCATCTATGGTTTGGTGTTTGACATGAATTTGGAGTTTTCAAATCATGATCATCTAGCTGCTTCTTTACTTTGTCTTACCCAGGTCCGTTACGAGTATGTTTTCCTGCCTGCCTGGTTCCAGAGCAGCGCCAGCCCCAAGTAACAAACACACAGAGACGCTGTATTAGATATAAAGCTGTTGGCCTGTTACTAGCATTTCTTATTGGCTGGCTCTGTCTTAAATATTAACCCATTTCTATCCATCTAAGTGTTTCTGGTCTTTCCTGTGTCCAGATTGCCTTCTAATTTTTTACTTGGCCATGGGACAGGATATGCTTTGTAGAAGGGTCTGTTGTAATGGGCTGCCTACCTACCTGCTGCAAGCTCACTGGGGGGAGACGATATTCTTTTTGTCTAGAGTAGCCATGGGCTTGCGTTCTGGATTATCCCTGCTGCTCAGCACCCCCACCAAATGGGACAGGTGACAGAAAGGGCCTGAAGGTGGACAGTCCCCTTCCCTCGCCTCAGTTAGCTTCTCAGGGTAACCAAGGGAATGGACATCATTTGGTCATCTGGGCGTGCTGATTTCCATGTATTTGTGACTTTCTCAAGTTCCATGCCACGTGATGGGAGAACATGCTCTGTGTGATTGTCAGTGATGTCAGGTCCTTGCGCCCTGGGCAGGGTGGGTCTGTCTTAGTGCCAGGCTGCTTGCTGTAGATAGCTGGTGGTGGCTTGGCTTATTGGGGTGGCCACATTTACCCTTATCTCCCTCCTTGCTGCGTGTGCTTTCTGAACGACCTGGACTCCACCGCAGTCGTCTACCTCATGTGACCGGGTAGGCGGGTGTTCGAGTTAGGGGTTCTCACTTGCTGGTGACGCAGTGAGGGTCTATGGCCTACTCTTGCAGTCCTGTACTTACTTCAATTCCAGGAACTCAAGCCGCAGCCCAGGCCTCAGCAAGTAGTCCCTCCAAAGGAACAGACGCCACAGGGGAAAGAGGATGTGGCCAGAAACAACTCCCAGACACCAGCCCCCAGGCCAGAGGCGTTAAAGCCACATAAACAGAATGGTAAGTGGAGACAGCCACTGGCTCGTGGCCTCCAACTCCAAGCAGCGGTGTATGGTTTAGGTGGGTTGTGCAGTCACTGGGGGCCCTGGATGGGGGACACAGGCTTCCGCTGTCTTACCAACACCTTGTCCTTGTCAGCTGAGTGCCGAGTTCCTTGGCAGCTCTCTAAGTACAGGTACAGACAGCACTTTAATCCAGGGTACCGGAAGATCGTGGAACTTAAGAGACCAAGGCCTCAGGGTGTCAGGGTACCCGGATTCATGTTATTTTCTGATTTTTGTTTGTTCATTGGGTTTTGTTTTGAGACAGATCTCTATTTATGTAGATCTGGATGACCTGACACTTGCTATATAGATCAAGCTGGCCTTGAACTCACAAAACTCTGCCACGCCCCAACTTGTCTGCTACTTTACCTGAGGATGAGCTGCAGCACACATCTGTGGCCGGGAATGGGGGGGGCAAAGAATGGGGGCTAGACCCCAGCTAGCCACCCCGACATGTGCCGCTTGCCTTGTGGCCATTCTTTCTGGCTACGCTCCAAGAATTAAGTGGTGACACTTTGGGGATATTTTGCTTTTGTTTTGCGATAAGTTCTTGTGCAGCCCAGGCTGGCCTCAAACTCACTATGTAGCCCAGTATTCCCATTGCTCTGACCCTTTCTTTAGTATAGTTCATGTTGTAATGACTCCCAACCACAAAATATTTCCATAACTATAATTTTGTTACGGTTACGAATTGTAATAGAAATAGTTTTGGAGGTAGAGGTTTGCTGAAGGGGCTGTGACCCACAGGTTGAGAACCGATAATGCAGTCAAAGCTAGCATTTGATCTGATCTTCCTGCCTCTGCCTCCAGAGTGACGGGGTGATAGGGGTGTGTGCTCCATGCCCATCCTGGCACTCACTCTACAGGCTCTGAGGGCAGGGGCATCTTTTGAGTTCAAGGCCGGCCTGGTGTACAAAGTTCTGCGACATCCAGGGCTACACAGAATGACCCTGTCTCAAACCAAGACAGCAAAAAGCAAGATTGCCCCTGCAATCATCTGTGTTCTGTGCAGAGGAAGCCGAGGTTCAGGCTGGCAGCAAAGAACACGGTCTGGGACCACACGAGGCGTCAGTCCAAGAACAGGCGGCACCCGTGAGTGGCACAGTCGGAGGAGCCGGGAAACTTCAGAGCACACAAGTGCCAGCTGCCCTATTGGCCAGGCCTCAGAAGGATTCTCAGTACCCTGAGCGGTACCAGCTTGCCATCCAAGAGGAGCAGAAAAAGCAGCTTGCTGCTGAGGAAGGTGAGTGGCTCTGTGGGCTCCCAGGCTTCCTGCCAGGCACGTGGCTTTCTCCATTTTCTCGGCATTGGATTGAATTTCAGCAAGTGTCCTTCATGGCTTGTTCACTCTTTCTATTTCTCGTTTGCTTGTTGTCCGTTATCAAGAGGGAAGCGTAAGGGTAGGTAGTGCAAAACATGGTATTTTAATTTTCAGAATCAGTGTCAGTGCGACTCTGCTCGGCAGGTAAGATGTTGCCTGGCAGCAGGGAGGCCCTACTGCGTTGTGGTGGCATACTGCAAGTGTCTGAAGGGAGCAATGTGGATCGTGGTCGGTCAGGCGGGGGACTGTGACAGGCCAGTCCCACCTTCCCTCATTGAAGTATCTTGGGTGTACTCTGTTGCCTTAGAGGTGTGCGAACTCCCCATGCCTTGATGCCAGGAGCACTCAGGACACCCACACCCCTGAGCAGACAAATACCAGACCCGAGGAATGTGTCCTTCAGAACGGTGTGTCCTGTCTTCTGCTGTTCTGCTTAAGGGTGCATTTTGTCAGTCCCCTGCTGATTGTCACTGCTCAGAACCTTACCCCATTAACTACAGCAAGAAGGGGCTCGTGATGGGAGGGAGGGACCCCACTCAGGTGGCGGTCAAGCATCTGACCACTGGCCGTGCGGTGTCACAGCTAAAGGTAGCACGAGCTGCCAGGCCTGTGCGCTGCACCTGCTTCCGCACACAGCGGCAATGAACGATCTCACGTGGAGGACACAGCCGCTGAGGATTGCTCTGTGCCGCTTATACGTCACAGAGGAAAAGCAGAGTAGAGATCTTCCAGGCATTCCTTTTAAGAGAGGTCTCGTTTGCCTCCTGGGCACACACACGTCAGATGCCGGGAGACTCCTGTCAGTTCAGTCTGAATTCTGTGCTTTGTGTAGGATAAAACGTGGCCGTGGAGGCTCACGGTACTCGCCCTTCCCTTTCTTGGAGTCATTCTGAGAAGCAAGCCACTGTCATGTCCCATCATTAACCTATTATTTACCCACTATTTCCTCAAACAGTGGTTGCTTTTCCTTAATCTTGTTGCCTTTCCCACAAAGGCATTTAGTTTCTCAGTTTTCTGACTGAATCGTGGTTCTTATTTAGGATCCCCTATTGCGGTAAATAAGGATCAGGATAAACAAATAGGCCGAATAGATGTTTATTCAGGGAGAAATAACAACCTAGACAGATGAACACCAGGAAATTCAACCCGATCCTCTCCTGTCCGAGTCACGCCAGAAAGAGAGAGCGCCTTCCTGGCCCCCTCCGACCTCCTTCCACAGGTCACCTCCGCCCATGGCTCCACCCCCCAATGGGCGTGGTCAATGCCACAGAAGGACTATCTCACTACAATCCCCCTCCCTTTCTGTGTGTTAGGGACGAAGCCCACAGCCTTTGTGTGCTAGGGTTCAGGCACCGGGTCACCGGAGCTGAATTTTCTAGACTCCGTGGTGAAGGGGCACGCTTCTGAGTACTCTCCATGCATTTGTATTGTGACGAAGTGCATGGGGCGGGTGTTTTCTTACGTATGGGTCTGGTAAGAGCCTGTACCGGTGCCGGCGCTCCACTGGCCTCAAGAATGAAATGTTGCTGTCTCGTGCGCTGGCTTTACAGAGAGAAAGCTGCAGAACCCGGGAGATGACTATAGCATGGAAGAGAATGAAGCCGAGTCCGAGAGAGACAAGCAGGCAGCCCTTGCTGGCGGAGACACCTACGGTAAGGACAGTCCTGTCACCTCCCATCTTCCTCTTCCTTTTCTTTAGTGGTGACAGCGCTGTAATAGCGTAAGTAGTCAGGCAGAGAGGCCCTTCCTTCCCTTTTGGCTTTTGTTACTTGAGACAGGGCTTCTCAGTTTAACAGCCTCGTTGGTTCTGAACTCCCTTTGTAGACCAGGCCGGCCTCAGACTCAGATCCACCTGCCTCGCCTCCTGAGTGCGGGGACTAAAGGCGTGCGCCACCGTTGCTCTGCAGCCCAGACGTTTCCTGCAGTTTCCCATTCCTTGCATTGCATGGTGCTGCAGCTCTGAGTGCTAGTTTTCCTTAACTAGCATGGGGCATGTGAAGGGGGTGCAGGCCACTCCATGAGTGGCCTCCAGGTGGAGTGTGGGCGGCACGCATAATGCCCAGCCCCTCCAAGCATCTTTCCCTTCTCTGGGTAACATGAAGCACCGCGAATTTTAAACGTGCCGCGCTCCGTGGTCAGACACTCTCTGGACTCTTCTTGCAGTTTCATTTGCTCTAAAGTTTACTCCCAATGTTTAAACTAGGATTTCAGTTTTAGGTGCTTGACTCCTCACCTCAGGAAGAACCTGAGCTATTTTTTTGTAGTTGTTTTTGGCCTTTTAAATTATACTTACCTGTGTAGGCACGTGTGTGCCTGTGCGTGTATGGAGGTCAAAGGGCAACTTGTGAGAGTTAGTTCTGGTCAGCTCTCTTCTTGCATCATGTGGGATCTGCAGATCAAATTCAGGCTTAGTTCAGCACCTTTGGGAATTGAGGGAGAACTCCGGGATCGCTAGGTTTCATCAGAATTTCTCTGGCCGACTTGCTTCTTAATTATTGCCTGTTACTCCCTCCTCACTTTTGGGATTCAAAGCCGCCGCCTTTCATTACCACATGAGCAATTCTTGATGTTTTCTTTTTTAAAAAAAAACAAAATCAGGCCTGGAGAGATGGCTCAGTATTTAGAGATCCACCTTCAGAGCCTGGCACGCTCAGCTCATAGCTTGCGTGGCCCCTAACTGCCTGTAGCCCCAGCTCCAGAGGACTTTCCTCTGGCTTCCATGGGCCTGTATTGATACACACCTACGCACACAGCCATGTAATTACAAACCAAGTCTTTTTAAGTCCTAAAAAGTAGCAAAAGGATTCCCGTGCATCTTCCCTCCAATCCCCAAATGTCATCTTAAGTAGTCACAGTCTAATTGCCCACATGAAACGTTGCAGTAATAAACTATGTAATCATGGATTTGCCCAAACATAGTGAATGTCTGTCCAGCTGACGTCCCTCTTTGTCTGTCACCTAGGCTCACTCGCTACGCGTTACTGTCCCGCCTGTTTTGTGTCTGTAACCTGTCACTCCGCTAGCTACTTTTGTTTTTCAACACAAGGTTTCCGTGTGTAGCCTAGGTGTACTGGAATTGACTTCGTAGACCAGGCTGGCCTCGAACTCAGGAGCCCCTGCCTTCCAAGTGAGTGCTGGTCTGGGATCAAGAGTGTGGGCCACCGTGAGGGGCTTACTCGAATCTCTTGATCTTCTTCTCAAGTGTACTGGCCCAATCTGGCAGCTTAGTCTTCAGCTCTGTGGGTGAGCTTTGGAGCAGCGGCCTCACCGGAAGCTGCAGGCAGGCGGCTCTGGCTGGGAAGGAATGTGTGCCATTAGTGCTAACGTATGGAGAAGTCATACAGCACAGGGGCTGTACTATCTCACCATTCAGTCACGGTGGCGTGTTCAGGGGCTTTCAGCTTTGTTCTGTGGCGCACTGTTAGCTGTACGCACGATTTCGTTTGCTGTCTTGACAGGGACACGATTTTAAGCACCAGTGTTGCTGTGGAAGATTAATTCTCTTTATGAAAATTCTAAAAATGGACATGAAGTGAGACTTTGCCCAGGCTGTTTCTCTAAGAGCTTAATATCGGAATACCGTTTTTCGTTTTCAGTTTTGAATGCTGAAGATCAGAGGAGAGGCCCAGAAAATTTACCCAATTGGAGTGAGAAGCAGAGTCTCATCCAAAATCAAGTAGAAGTCCATATTCCTCAACAGGCCTGAACAGAGACTCTACGAAGACTCAACTGTGAAATGGACAAAGTGAATTGTCCATCGGCTGATGATTATTGGGGGGGGGGGGAGGGTTTAATCAGTAGCAAAGAAAAATGGAGCTGTTTCAGACAGTTTGGGGGTTCTCTTAAAGGGTCTACAAAGGATGTCAAACTGGTTAAGCTTTCTTAACAGGTATTTATTTCTGTTGCAAGTCAGGCAACACCAAAAAGAGAGGTGAGCCTCATCATTCTGCAGTGTAGACAGCGTAGCCTGTGGGCCAGCTGCTGGCGCACAACTGCTCCCCCTGCGCTGCCCTGCCGCTGCTCGCCAGGGTCTGCCCTCTGGCACCGACCGAGTGGCTCACCTCCCAGCACATACTTGATTCTACCATCGACGGCACAGAGCTCTCACCGTCAGCAGAGACCACTCGTCAGTTTGGACAAGTCTCAATGCAAAGCTGTTCTGTGCAAGCAGCAAATAAGACAGCCACCACTCCTGGCTAACGCTAGGACGCGGAAGGCTGAAGTAGAAAGAACTATAGGTTCTGGGCCAGCCTGACCTACATAGTAAATTCCAAGCCAGATTGGGCAAGAAGGTAAGGCCTGTCTCAAAACACCAATCGAGCGGGAGGGTTTTCTTTCTTCCTTAAAGACTACTGGTTTACATAACCTTGGTTATTCTTTTGATGTTCAGAACACTATCAAGTTACTCAATGTGAGCACCTATGGTCTCTATCTTGTTTTTTGTTTGAGTGGGCAAAGGGAAATGTCCAGTAAGCCACTGTACCTCACCAGGAAATGCAGTAGCTGGACTGGGCTCTGGACAGAAGCTGCATGGGCAGCCAGGATGCGGAGGGAGCTGTGCAAGGTTGGAGGCCCAGAGACTTGTGTCACTAAGAGTCCAGGAAGAAGGGCTGGCTGCCGAGGGTTACCCAGGTCACAAACAAGCTGGGAACGCCTACACAGACAAGAGAAACAAACACACGAGCTGCTTTCTCCGTAGTTTACGCAGTGTTTGAAAAATGCACAGGCTTCATGTAGCTCACAACTCTGGTCAGTGGGTTCTAACCAGTTGCAGCTTGACTGCATCACCCCGAAGACACCCGCTTCCCATGGGGCTCTCTCAAGCGTGAGGCGCTTCTCAGGCTTTGAGGTTGTCTGCTGTTTAATTTTAAGCAAACTGCCCATGTTGCATCTGACCCAAGCTTAACCCCTCTTTAAAAACATACATTTCATCACCTGTGGCAGATGCCGGTTATGTCTCTCTGCCCAAACATTCAGATCTGACATACAACCGGACGTTTAGGTGGACACTCGGTACTTGCAGTCTCTTTTATTTACCTTTAGTCGTTCTACTCCAAGCTTCCAATGTGCACAGGGACTTTGTATTTCCTCGTGCCCATTTCCTGCCCTGGCTTTAGTTCTGGTCTAAAGTGTAGACGTTGCTGATTTCCAGGTGAGAATGATCGGGACTCTAAAATTCCAGGCTGCCTAGCGCCTGTGTTGGACAGTTAGAGAGACCACCTCCGTACTGGCGAGGAAGTCGGCAACGCCCTTCTGTGTTCACTAGCACTGTAAGAAGTTCCTCAGGCATGTTCCAAATATCCCTAGGAAATGTGTGACACCTCGTACAGGGGAAGCCATGGGTTGCATCCTCAGCACCACAAAAAAAAAGTGCCAGGGTCAGGGCACTGAGATCTCAGGGTCCTTTTCCCCATAAGCCAAGCGAACTGCCAACCACCTTGGTCAGCCGCAGCCACAGGTGAAACTTCAGGGTTAGCACAGAAGGGAACCACAGGCTCGGACACCTGTGGTAACAGCAGCGCAGAGGAGTGGGCGGTAAACAAGGGCAGGAGCAAGGCCTGCGGCTCAGCACACAAGGCCGAACGGGGCCAACCGCGCACGCATGCACGCGCCACATCCAACCCAAAGCTCAGCACGAGTACGCACGTCACCTGCTGCCGCCAGCAGCTGGCACTGCAGCGTGATGCGGCGTGATGCAGTTCTTAAACCGCAGGACTGTAAATCCTCACAAACCGTGTCACAACACAGCCACAACCCTCAGTACGTCAGAGCCATTTCAGGTTTCACCGGAGTCTAAACGCGTAATAAACTGTGTTTTGGAACGTCTTTTGATCAGTTTTTGAGGTTGCTTGGTGTTTACGATAGGATCTCATGTAGCCCAGGCTGGTCTCAAGCGTAGTTCGCAGCTGAGGGTACCCAAAGCCTGATCCTGCTGTCTCTGCCTAGGGCTGGATTGAAGGCTCACAGTGCCTCGGCCAGCGTGCTAGATGGCAATGTCCACACCACAGTCCTCAGTGCTACACCAGTGCGCTTTTTGTCAAGAAATTTATTAACCTTTACAAACACTGTTTCACTCAATCATTCATTTAAAAAAGTTTTACAATTACATCTGTAATAAAACCATGTAATGTTCAGCAATGCATTCCAGCCCGGTTACACCCATAGAGTATAATAAACCACTTTAAAACAGCAGTTTTCATTGCCACCAGGTCAGGGTGTTAAACTGAAAATCTTCCTTGTAACAAGCTCTCATCCAGGAAATCCACTTGACGTCACTGTGTGTGGCAGAGTGCTGTATCCCCCAGAGTGGACATGGTCATCTCTGCAGCCTTTTCACACCAGTTTCACGACAGGAAAGTATTTGTGAACAGAGAAATCAAATTCAGGAGGAACCTATGAAGAAAGCCAGAAAGCCCATGAATACACCTGCGAATGAATGTTCAGGCCGTGCACAGCAACTACTGTAGATGCTATGTGTCAGACACCTTGTACTTCTCCCCAAAGGTCTGCTTTACACATTGTCTTAAAACATTTTATTCCATTTATTTTATATGTGGGCGAGGGCCTATTGCCATGGAGGGGGAGAGAGAGAGAGAAGCGTCTTTTCTCCTGCAGGGTAGGTTCCGGTTATACGCACACGTCAGACTGCATGGCAGGCACCTGATCCACTGACCATTTTGCCAGCCCCTATTTCTGAGCTCTTGACACTGGCTCACCCTTTTTTAACTGCCCTGAGTTAGCAAGTAATTTGTATGGGAGGGAGCAGGAGAAAGAGAGTTCTAAGTCTCTAAATGATACGAAGAAAAATGACGAGCTTTGCTCATTAACGCCGAGCCCACCCCTCTGGATGACTCGTACACAATGGTTATGCTTTTCTCTACTAGTGCACAGGGAGCGCTGCACTCACCTTTGACTCTTTCTTGTGTCCTCCTGCTAAGAGCTTCATAACCACGAAGTTGGGCTTGGCGACCTTAAGGATCCTACTGACCTAAAACAGTAAGAGCGCTCAGCATCCCAGCATCAACAGGAGCCATGGAGTGCTGACGCTGCGCCGCCGTGCCGTGAGCCACACTCGCAGACGACACACCACTCCACACGCCTCCCATCCACCCACCAGTCACGAGCCTTTACTCACTGCATGCTCTGCAGATAGAAGTCGGGGTCAGAACAGGAGCAACACCCCAACCTTACCACTGATAGATAGCAAAGTCCTCACAGAAATGAAGGTGAAGGCTTTGTCACCTCCCTAAGAACTGTTCTGAGGACAGAGCCAATGTGCAGTCTCCAGCTGTATGTTCCACGCTGCACAGACAGCACTGCCCAGCTCTGCACCTCTGGTGCACGGCCGTATTTAAAGCTTAGAAACACTCCTGGTCTAAATGGTTTCACTGAAACACGTGCACCATAAATAAGGGTTGCTAGATTTCTCTTGAGTAGCCATCGAGTTCCCACTGCTGCTCATTAACACAGTCTGGAAACACAGCAGCCCCATTTAAAAGCTAATGGAGAAGGCAGGCACACCCCTTCAGAGCAGTGACCTCAGCCCGAGTCCGGCCATCAGGCCTGCCATGCTCTGAGCTAAGTCCAGGAAGTTCCTGGCCAGTGAGATACAGGTCTCAGAAATTTTATAATAACCAAAATTTGATATGTCCATCACACTGGCCCACACCACAGCAACCTTGCCACCATGGCAATCAACTAATTCAGCTGCTCAGGCCAAAACCTTTCAAGGCATCCCTGACTCTCAATGCAGAGGACTTTAAATGCAAAGGGAAGCAGTCACTGTTGACGCCCCACCCCCTCCCACCTTCGAAGCAGGAGCCAATCCCGAGCAGTGTGTATCAAGTCACATCCAACATCCCTCTGCTTACACTCCAAGGGTCCCTAGCTTTTCCCAGATCCAGCAGAGCCCCAGCCTGCTCAAACGCTCCACGAACAGGGCTGTTCTGCACCTGGGTCCTCTAACTGGAAGGGTCCCATCCCAGACAGCTGTGACTTGCTTCTCCTAGAATTTACTAAAATGTGTGATGTAAGACACTTTCAGCTAGAGATGCACCCCAGCAGTAGAAACATTTGTATAGAGTGCTCAACACCCTGGGTTTGACAGATGAAAATCAGGGTTCCCCCTGTCCCATGACAGCAGAGTTTCTCCAGAGTTCCTGCCACACTCCACACAATACACAATAGGACCCCTCCCCTGACCAATCACGGCTGTTTTCTGTTGGGAATCTAGTAGATGCTTGACAATGTTTTGAATAAATGAATGAAATTCCAATTAAATGAAACAGATCTTCTATTGTTCATTTTTACTACTACCATTCTTACTAGCTGGAGTATATACATTTTTTTTGAGATGGCAGGATGTGCTTTCTGTCAAGGGTGTCCCCTAGAAGCACGTGCACCCACTCTTACCTCGCGGTCTGGGTTGGGGATGTTTTCGAGGATCATTTTCGCTTGCTGGAAGTGCTTACTAGCTGCCACGTAGAGCTCTGGAGACTGAGGAGGAGGGCTGTATTTACTGAGGTCAGACATTTCCTACACAGAAGGGAGACTATTCATAACATACTCCATATAAACCTTTTAAAGCTTTACAGCGTTCTTAATTGACACTCCACGGACGCTCAGCACACCTCAGCCTGAACCCGACATGAACTTCTTAACCTGCACAGACCGTATCTCAATTATCCTGATGACTTAAACACAAACACGTCCAACAAGGCCAAATGCCTTCTACACCATGTACAGGCGGTTACTCTACCACTTGTCCCAGCCCTGCTCTGACCCCCCACGCTCACCCTGCTGACCCCTCCCCACACCCCACGCTCACCCTGCTGAGCCCCCCACCCCCACCCTGCTCTGAGCCCCCCCCCACACTCCCCACCCTCACCTTGAACTGCAGGTAATGCACAGGTGGTGGCGTCATCACGCTGTTGAACGGCGCGAACCTGTGCTCGTAGCGAACCTGCTCACTATCAAGTTCAAACTTGGGCTTGCGCACCTTGCCATCCATGTCAAACGCTACCATCGTCTAAAGGAGAAGGGGATGGAGACAACTCACGGAAAGTGAACGAGGGCAGCGACCTCTCACCCACTTAATAATGCGCCACGCTCTACACAGCTGCTTACCCATTGCAGTGGCCAGCCCTGAAATCACACACATGCACACAAGGAGACTGTATGGACTGGGAGATGATATTTAGGAATATACACATATGCGTCTAGTGTGTGTGAGACACAGAGGCCACACTCTGAGAGAAGGGGTACATGGAAGGGCTTGGAGGGGAAGAGGGTAAGTGGTACACTAACTCAGAAATAATAACCTCTGCAGTCCCACACCTCACGCTTCTGCCCTTGCTTTGGGACTTTAAGTAAAAGGTGTTGAAGGAACAAGTTACTTGTTATCACATGCCAGTGCCTTTTCCAGAGCCCCTCATGGTCTATGCAAACCTCAGGTGGGTCACCTCGCATCCTACCTGAATTGCCAGGACAATTAAAGGTTAATGTCCACAGCCTGGCAAAGTTGCCAGCCATTGCTTAGCAGCTGCTATGCCAGAGCCCACTCCCACACATTACAATCCCAGGGATGCTAGAAATGTCGACCACGAAGCACAAGTTACCTGCTTGTGGAATACAGCTAGAATGGAATGTGACCCTCAAACAGATGGAAAACACAACAGCTGATAGTAGAACTTGGGAGGATCAAGGCAAGGGTGATCTTAAACACTACGTAAGAATGACAGTTAAAGCTGGGCAGTGGGGGCGCACACCTTTAGTCCCAGCACTTGGAAGGCAGAGGCCGGCGGATCTCTGTGAGTTCAAGGCCAGCCTGGCCCACAGAGGGAGTTCAAGACAGCCAGGGCTACACAGAGAAACCTGGTCTCAAGAAGAAAGCAAAAGGAATTACAGTTAAACAGCAAGAAGTGTGAATCTCACTACTTACTTTGAACATCCCAGCACACATGTTCTGATAGGCCTGGTTCATTGTGATCTCTCGGCTCAACGGGCGAACTGTAATTAAAGAAAAAGTCTCCTCCTGAAGTCTGTAGAAGAAAGACTAATGAAACAAAAACCACCCACTTACTTACTTAAAACTTTACTTTGCTTCTCTAAATTTTATCTGATGGTCAAAATCTACAAACACTACAACTGAGCTGAGCTGAAAAGTGAACAACTGTGTTCTTCACGTAGCTAGCATACAGAAATTTTGAAAGAAATAAAAGTAGCCCCTTTGAAACACCTGCTTCCTGGGGCTCTTAACCCTGATTACCTGTCCACACCGACGAAAGAGCACATCGGGGTGGGGGGTGGGGTGAGGGGGGGGGACAGACGGACGCGGGGACACGACTCTCTAACCCACTCTGCCTGCACTTCCTGCTCTAACACCCTGCAGTGCACAGACCTGGGGGGAACTGAATGGCTCTCATCACTAACACGAGGACTCAGTCTACTTCTAGTCTGTGCACAACGGTGAGAGAAGCAGCAGGCAGCTACTTCAGCTCACAAGGAGCTCTTCACCCCGTCTGTCACAGGTAAGGTGTACTGAACTCCATTTCAAGTTCATAAGCAGTCCACAAAGCCAGGTGTGACGGCACACCACGCAGGAACCGGGTGCTGTTCGGGCCGGCCTGCCCAACAGCGAGACCCAGCCTGAGCGAGGAGCGAGGCCAGCGACCTACAGTACCCTTTTTCTTCTTCTTTGTCTTTTTGCTGCTACGGCCTTTCTGCTGCTCTTCCATTATCCTCTCCTCCGCCATCTGAGAGCCATCGGCACGGCTCAGGGTCGACATCAGCCATGCATACAGGAATTCAGAGAGGTACCTTAAAGGCCACAGATTATCAGTTACTGGGAGATAGCTAAACGAGACAGCTTGCCCAATACAAATATTAATAATGATGGAAAGGCTTATTACTTCATCTTGATGAGAGGGCTGAAGCCATGGCCTCAGAGACGAACACGCGCACATGTTCTAATGGGTCCTCAGCCCACGTGGGCAAGCTTTGTAATGCTTTAAAAGTCTGTACAACAGTCTTCCTGTTTTGTTTTGTTGGTGGTTTGATTAAGTGTAGATCTTACACGAAATGAGCACTGAAAGGTCATCTCTCCATTTCCACTTTTATAACTCTTCAAAAGATTTCTGGATAATTAGCTATATACATGCAAATTAAAATACCCTTAAGTGTTTTTTACTATCAGGACACACTTCACCCCAGTCTATGAACTAATCTTTGCAAAGCAAATGAATAATATAAAAACAAACCAAAAAAAAAAAAAAAAAAAAAAAAAAACTGACTCAGAAAGTGTCAAAAATTATTGGCATTATGTAAAATGAAGCATCTAGGTTTAGTTACTTGTATTTATTCAATAAATTATATGTAAAATAGGATATTTCACTAAAACGTTTTCAGGGTTAACCTAACAAGGCATCTACTATGGACAAGCAGTTCAAATCTAGGAGACGGCACACACTGTCTGCAGTATAACCAGCAGTACAGAAAACTAAGGACTACTCATATAATGAATAGAAAGCGAAGATCACCAAGATGTTTACGCTTGCTTATGAGATACGTACTTTAGGATGCCCACTCCCCACACTGCACAGAAGATGCCAGGCAGGCTACAATATAGAACAGAACCCGTTAATGTCATCACTGCGATGACGATGTGCAAGTATGTGTGGGTGGCAGATGGTGGCGTCCAGACAGCGTGCATGGAGATAAGGGGACAGCTCTGTGTGGTGTTCTACCTTTCACGGATTCCATGGACTGAACGGAGGTCACCGGGCTTGTGTGGGAACTGCTTCTACCTGTTGAGCCATCTTGTTATTCAAACACAACATTTTCAACCAACAGAAACTAATTAATAGCAGCATCTGGAATTCTACCAGTATTTGACTTTGACGCTATAGCATTATGGTTGCTAAAGGTGAGGGGCACACTCAACTCTCCAGAGAGCATATAAGGGAGCTGCTGGCATCTAAGTTAGAGAAAACATTTAGCATCCAGGGTCACTTTACGGAATAAAGTGACCCCCACAGAATACAGTGCAGTTAGAGGCTCTGCAAGGCCTTTGGCAAAGCTGACAGTGAGACAGCAGGTGACATTTAACTACCTTATCCGGACGGCAAAACAAGATTATTCTGCAAAAATTGAGTTTAATCTGTAATCCCAAAGCCAAGGAACTGTGTAGAACCTAATAAGCAACCCGCTGGCATTTCTGTACATAGAATTAGATTACAGCAAGAGTCACGTGGGGTTGGCTAAAGTCAGTTCTCAAATGCAGCTCGCACGGCCCAGAATGGCCTAACAGAGCCTCAGCTGCTCCTAACACAGCCATACCAAATGTGGGGAAGCAAGGTCTTTCCCTTCCCAGGGCAGTGATTAAGATAGAGGAATTTAACCATGAGTTTAAAAAGTAAATACACTGAAGTATAACACAGCAAACTTAAGCATTTGATAAACAGGAAGGAAACTTTAAAATTGCCTCCAACCCTTAACAGATGAAAATATGATGGAGGATGTCCTTCTGTATATATGTTTCCCTTATTGCTTGAGGAATAAAACACTGTTTGGCCAATAACGGCAGGAAGACAGGGCTAGGAGATGAGGAGAAATCTTCGAAAGGTAGGCAGAGAAGACAGAGAGGAGACACCATGTAGAGACTGGGCAGATAAGACATACCAGGCATTCTCTGATAAGATCAGGCCATGTAGAAATACATAGGCTAGAAGTTATGGGTTAGTGAGAGAGAGCTAGTCAGTAAGAAGCCCTAGCCATCGGCCAACAGTTTTATACTTAATTTAAGTCTTTGTGTGCTTATTTGGGGCTGAAGTGGTGGTGGGACCTGGCGGGACAAAGAAATTCTAACTACAAAGATAATTCAGAATCATCAGGTGCAGACTTCAGCTTTCTACAGCTTTTCCAAGGCTAAGATGGCCTTAAAAACGCCCCAGGCATCTTTATCTGTCCTCTAGTAAAGGTGTGTAGCCATGACATTCCACAGGAAAAAAAAGGCTACTTCTACTGAGCACTGCAACAGTATTGGTGCATAAGCAACAGCAAACTGTTCTCATGTCTCTACACAGCTGCAAATAGAAGATATCAAATTGGGGGGGGGGGGGTGATGGCAGCAGCACACACCTTTAATCCCAGCACTTGGGAGGCAGAGGCAAGTGGAACTCCCCAAGTTCAAGATCAGTTTGGTCTACAAGAGCTAATTCCAGGACAGGCTCCAAAGCTACACAGAGAGATCCTGTCTCGAAACCCCTTTCCCAGAAGATGTCAAATTAACCCATTTTCTCTTATTAGCACTTTTCACAGAAATCTTGACCTAGCTATAATTCTCCCAATAGTTTACCAACCATGCCACAAGTACAGTAAAAATGCACTGAAGGAAAGTAAATGTCCCAGGGGCCAGTGAGATGGCAGAAAGACAGACAGACAGAGCCCTTGTTACAAACGGAAAATGCAGTCCCAACACCTGTAAGCCCGTCACTCTAGCAGTGAGACGGTGGACAGACAGGAGAATGACCTGGAGTTGCATGCAGGGCAGCTAGCACGGAGACCCTGCACGCAGCAAGGGGAACAGAAGGCACCGGCCCCTGGACGCCGTGTGCCGCCACACAGCTGGCGCCCCCTGCACGCTCTGCAGATGTGCGCTCACCGCTGGCCTCCCACCACCCGCAGCTGCAGCTGCAGCAGTCCTCACCAGTAGATGTAGTAGTACTCGTGCATGCTGTACAGCTCCAGTTCAAAACCACTGAGCAGATACTGGATCATAATGCGAAGGTTGTGGTAGAGGACCCAGGTTCCCAAGCAGGCCAGGTGTTGTCTCTGGGGCTCCTGCTTCAACAGCATGGTGTGAAGCGCGGCATCAACCTTCTCTGCCTGTCGAGTTAATTTGTTACATCATGGTCAATTATTTACACAGCAAGACAACTTGAATGTAAATCTCACAACCCTAAAGAATCCCCCTTCAAAGGCACTTCTGGCTAAGTGTGCAAAGATCTTGTCCTCCAGTAAGTAATTAACATTTATACAAATTACTTCTCAAAATAAACATTAATTTTCACACAAGTTATTCTGTCCAGAGAACGTGGTGGTACAGGCTTGTAAATCTGCAGCACCATCAGTCTACTCCTGACACGGAGGCAGGGAGATCATGAGAGCCCAGTGGCGAAGAGTAAGCCTCCCGAGACAGGGAGGCCCTGTCTCACAACAAACAAGCCTCAACGTGTGACTTCAGGTCTGTGGTAATAGTAACGGAACTCCTGGGGCCCACAGATCAGCCTTAAACTGCTTCACCGTGGGGTGAACTTGCCATGAAACCATGGAGGCAGAGGCAGGCAGATCTCTGTTGGGTCGAGGCCAGCCTGTCTATAGAGCGAGTTCCAGGACGGGTTCCAACGCTACAGAGAAACCCTGTCTGTATTTTCCCACTTCTTCATGTACACTTTTCCTCTGGAGTACAAATCTGCTACATTTCGTGTGAAAAATAGGAATATCAGAGTGAAAAATTAACCCTCAAATCATTAAGAATTGCTTTTCAAAAGTTAAAGTTTGAGAAAAATAGCCCCATGTGACTCAGGATGGCCTTGAACTCATGATTTTCTGTCTCATACGTCCCAGTCCAGTGACTGCAAGTATGTATTCTTTTACAGATGTGTGCTAATCTTGTGATCTAGGACTGGCTGGATATCAGAAAAAGACGCCTGGCTCTTACCTCATCCTGCAAGGTAGCAAACTCCTCAAGAATGTGACCCAGTTTGTCTCTCTGCCGAGCCCTGTTATGGCCATGGATCTGAACAAGACTACAAAATGGCTGTAACACACAGACAACCTGTTAACTATCAGCGTGGAACCTCTTTACCCCAAAGGAACAACATGCCAGGTTCTTAAAACTTGTTTAAATACATAAGCACATGCAGAGACATGTACAATCAAGCACACTCCACACTTCTTACATGGGAGTCCACTTTTAAAGAATTCAGTATCAGAATTTATACATAGAAAAAGGTGGTTGTTAGTGAACTATGATTTCCTATGGCAAAAAAACAAGCAAACAAAATATCCTTCCATATTTGGACATCTTCCTGCAGTTTCTTTTCTGCTTATTTTAAACCTAAAGCTAAGATTACAATGCTAACATTTCTGTGGTGCTTGAGTGCCGGCTCCAACCCTATGGCTCTCCTGTTCCTAAGGACTGGAAACAGCTTCCTGTAACACCTGGGACACTTCACTGTCAGACAACAGACATATTGTGAGCAGTCTGCATGCATACAGTTTAAACAGAAACCCTGCCCTTTAGAAGAGTATTTTTTTAAGGTCAAACAACAAACAAGTGCAGTTTGTGTGTCCATTCACAAAACAGCCGGGGTCGGGCCCGGGGTGGCCCATTTCAGGGCATCCCATGCTGACTTTGTATCTGAACCTGCCACGAGCACAGGCCACGAAGCCGCCCACTCAAGTAATGAGAGGGGACAGACATGGTAATGTATTCACTAGATATGAGTAAGAGATCAGTGGAGAAAAGTATAAATGCATATGAAAGAATCATGCACCACAATTTTCCAAGTTTCAATGAGAACAACCCACGTCCTAGTTCTTACCCGAACACAGTGAGTAACAAAGGAGTCGATACAGTCCTTAGCCTGGTGATTGTTATAGAGGCAACACCTGCAAGACAACGGTCACATCACTAACGTCAAACTATGTAGCTTAGACAGGGGAAGCAGTGATGACTATAGATGCTCTAACGAAAACACAAATACATCCCTAAGCTGAGGAACAGTAGCATTGTGTTAAATACTTCATATTACTGTGCTTCCCACATTTGTGTGTGTGTGTGATCAACTAGTGAGAACACGGAAGTCCCAAGACCTACCCTCCCCTAGCCTCTCATCTGCTAGTCTTCAATAATCTCCTCTCAGAATCTAGAGAGCATTCATTTGTAAGGTGCAATCTCATCTGCAACTAGGGACGGTCTGTAAGACACTAGTTTATGTCCCTTGACCCTTGTCTACTCTCGTGTGAAGCCCTGTCCTTGCTCCACATCTAAGTGTCCCTTCCTGGCAGTCTTTAGGGACGAGAAGGGCTAGAGGCCAGGCGGACAGCAGGACTCTAAAGACAAACCAAGCAGAGAGCAGAGCTGTGCATCCAAGGCAATGACGGAAAAGCAGATGAGACTTTCTCTGGGCCCCGATGGGCAGAGAAGCAGAACCGTGACTACACACCAGAGAGAGACGGGGGCCAGGAGGGAGCAAAGGAGAAGAGCAGAGCGCCAGGGATAAGGCACGGGATCATTCGCTACAAGACCCTGTGTCTAGAATTGCCAAATAAAATCAGTAGCCTGTCTGGTTCTATGAACGACCATGAAGCTTAAATCGAAGCAGCTGATCCTTAAAGGGTCACAAATACCCTTTAAGAACGTCAGGAACACTGCCGACAGCAGAGTAGAACTGGCGAGGACATGAATGTCACAATTACCCACAGGTGATCTGACGACGCGGAACAACGCCGTGTGTGTGCTGCTGGTTGAGTCAGAGAGACCCTGAGGGGAAATGGCCGCCCACCAGGCTGGCCTGATGGTCTTTCCTTTGATCCCGCCCCGCTTCCTCTCAAATGATGCAATGTCACCTGGCAGTTCCAAGTGGAAATAAGCTTTACTCTCCAAGTTATTTCTGCTCATAGAGTTTATCATCGGCACGGAATGGGAGCGAGACAACTCAAACAAGCAATGATATGGAAAATCGTCTGATCTGAACAATTCATGGTGAGTTCAAGACAGGACTGGGTAAAAACCACATCGACTATTCTGGTAAAACGGAAACCTTAAAACAAAGTCCAGTGAGCCAGAGGGAAGCTTCCAATCACTTACAAGGGAAGAGAGAATTATACCAAGCAATGGGCAGGACAGAGCCCTGAGCCCTGTGTACGTGAGCAGCTCTGTGTATGCACTGAGACTCCACGTTAACACATACAACAATCCTGTGTATGTGAGGAGCTCTGTGTACGCACTGAGACTCCACGCTAACACAACAACAATCCGAAACCGACACTCCTGAGGTCTGCCTCCAGCCTCATCAGGCTGTCACTCGGGGCAATGTCCTAACTCACACCAGTGGAGCGCCAACTGTGGCTACCCCACTACGAAATCTGCCCCTCACCGAGCTGATTCTCACTCTGTACAGTGATTCTATCCTGTGAGACCAATCCTTCCAGATGGCTCGGGGATACACCCGATCAGAACCCGGAGTACAAGTGGAAAACAAACCCTGCCCGGGGCTCTTGACCTCTGTCTGCATGCTCGCTGTAGACAGACAAACGTCTACACAACAGACAAACAGCACCATAGTTGAAAAGGCAGCACGTTTCTAAGAAGTTAAAAAAGACAAGCTTGTTGAAAAACTAGTCTGCCTCCATTTTAAGCTTAAAAACCATCTTATAATAAAAACAAACTAGGTTCATTTCTGTTTATGATTAAACCTCTGTTTTCTCAAGGCCTGTCTACGCCCTACCAATAACCTTTACTACATACAAATGGTTCTGCACTGCCTGTTCCAGAAATGTCAATCATGTCTTTGTTTTAGGGGGTCATTACGATTAACTTGTTATGTTTATGTTCTGCTCCAGTAATCCTGCCTTTTGCCCGACAAATCCCCCATTTGAAAACCCCATCCTCCTGAGGGCTGCTCTCCAAAATCCCAACTCAGGGTAAGACAGCTGGCTGATTCAGAGTACCCACATAAAAAAGAAAGGTATGGCTACCCATATTCCAAGCATCGGGGTGGAAGTCTGGAGGAATAAAGGAGGCTCTCGGGGCTTGATGTCTACTATCCTAGACAAAAGACTGGAGAGCTCCAGGTTCTGCGAAAGACTGTCCAGAGCAGCGGAGGACGACGCAAGATTTCTCCTCTATTCTCTACACATGCAGGGTTACACACCTGCAGACATACATGCACCATACGCACATACACCACACACACACACACATTCATGTGCACACCTCCACCCCCTACAAGATTTTTCTCTTAGTAGTCCTATTCCTCAAAACACATTCCTATTATGAGGTATTTGGCAGCTACTAAAAAGGTAGATAAATAAGTAAATTTGATACAGTCATGAAAATACTTTTGGGGGGGTCTTTTGAGATAGACTCAATATGGTAGCTCAGGCTGACCTCAGACTTAAGTGGCACAAGCTGGCTTTATACTTAGTAACTCCTACCTCAGTCTTCACTACACTGAGATCAACAGCAAGAATTTAAAATGAGATCCTTATCCTTCTTTTAATTTCAAGAGTCTTAAAAAGCAACAGAGAGATCTGTGCCTGTTCAACTAGTGTGTCACGGCTGTGTGAGCTGTCTATGCCACGCCCTTCATGCCTTCATGATGTGAGGCACCCGCATTCTCCCTTTTAAACGAGATGCCCAGTCACTCCATTTCCCTTCTAAAACCTGTGTAGCTGCCCACTTAAACAGACTTCACAAGAGCATCAAGACACGCATGTCATGCTACACCATCTGCACTCCCCTTGATTTCTTCAGTCAAGAAATATTTACTGGGTGTTCACTGCATGAGCCAACACCAGTCAAAACGTCTGTCTATTGTGAGACAACAGCCCAAAGCATTTGTCCGTGTTTGTGGAGTTTATGTTCATATGGGGCAATGGAGAGAGCAGCATAACCCGAAGCAGGGACTGTATAAAAGACAGGGGATGAGGTGAGCTGTAATGGAACAAGATGCCCAGAGCACTGTGTCCCCACCCTTCACCCTTATAAAGACCCCCAGTGCAAACCTACAGATCCCCCAGTGCAAACCTATACACAGACCCCCCCAAAGCAAGCCTATAGACCCCCCAGTGCAAACCTACCCACAGACCCCAAGTGCAAACCTACACAGACCCCCAGTGCAAACCTACAGATCCCCCAGTGCAAACCTACAGATCCCCCCAAAGCAAACCTACAGACCCCAAGTGCAAACCTACACAGACCCCCCCAGTGCAAACCTACACAGACCCCCCCCAGTGCAAACCTACACAGACCCCAAGTGCAAACCTACACAGACCCCCCCAAGTGCAAACCTACACAGACCCCAAGTGCAAACCCACACAGACCCCAAGTGCAAACCCACACAGACCCCAAGTGCAAACCCACACAGACCCCAAGTGCAAACCCACACAGACCCCCAGTGCAAACCCACACACCCAGCAGACAGCGAGAGCCAGTATGGCTGAGGCAGAGGCCCAGCGAGAGCAGTGAGATGAGGCAGCAGGAGCAGGGACAGGAAAGGGTCTAGACCAGAGCACACTGGGCTGTCTAGGCTGAATTCCAAAGACCACTGCCCATGCAGTGAACATGAGGCAGAATGACAGCTGTCATTGACAGTGTGATGTGACATGCACGGGGCCACGTTCTCAGGTTCCTTTATCCCCAAGGGGGAAATACTGAGGTTGTAACCCACGCTGTCTGCAGAGCTTCCTACAGGCCTAAACAAACTCACTTGACTTCCTTCCTCTTCACGTCCTTCTTGCCTACAACACTGCTGGCTTTCCCTGGCAGCACCTCTAAATACACTTACATGAAAACCGATCTCAAGGTCTGTTCCAGCAAACACAGAAAGCTACCAGTCTGACGTGGCTGTGGCTTGACTTAACAAATCTTGGTGAGAATGCTGATGTACTGACATTTCATCTTCTCATGCTTTAAAAATGCCGGCTGGGCTCTCTGTATGGAGCCCTGCTCCCCTCAAAACACCAGCTCAAATAGCCGTGTGCCTCATCCCAGCCTCTACCCGACCGACAGCAGTGTGAACAAAGCTGACCCATTGATATGGAGACTGGCCACATCTGTAAGGAGTGCAGAGGAGCTGGGCGTGCACAAGCACACACTACGACACGTCTGGCGACACTTACTTGGGGGAGAGTACCGGAGGACTGACAAAGGACCGAAGCGCGTCCTTCACCATGTCCTGCATGAGGTGAGTTCCAAAGACCTTCTTGTTATCCACGAGGAAAGTGGTCTGAAAACAAGTGTTAGACATATTAGGGTGTCACTTTGCTGCCATATGCAGTTGTCACCACTGAGACTCTCACACACACTACCTGTAACTACTACAGACTACAAAGGGACTAAAACTCAAAAACAGGTAGATACTTTATAGATCAATTTGTAAATCCTTTCTAAAGTATTTTATGTGTCTGGATATATGTCTGTGCACCACACCACACACACGCATGCCTGTGGAGGTCAGAGGCAGTGGCGGGTCTTCTGGGATGAGCTAGAGATGGTTGAGAGCTGACATGTGGGTGCTACAGTCCAACTCAGGTCTGGGAGAGCAGCCGGTGCTCTCTCTCCAGCCCCCTATTAATCCTTACTCTAGTGTATTTTGATAGAGATTAAATAAGATAAAAAAGCATAATTCCCCAAGTCAAGAACAATAATGTAGACTGAATCACAACAGACCTTTGCTAAAAACATAATGTTAAGCAATTACTTGGTGACACTGACCAATCAATAAAAGTTTATATATTGGAAGTCTATACAATAGAGGACTGATTTAAAAGAAAATTTCCATTGGTTGCACCAATTCATCTGTCAATCATTTTGCCAACACCAGTGTTGGATAGTGTGTGACCTTCCACCTCATTCTTTTGTTCCTTCAAGGTTGGTTTTACGTTTAGTTCCTTCCCCTTCACATACATTTGAGATTCCAGACATCTAACCAAGCACATGCTGTCCTTTCGAATGACACTGCTGTCAATCTGCAGACTAATCCGGGGAAAAGTAGCATCTTAAAAGCGTCAATTCTCTCAGGTAATAGAAAGGGTCTGTATCTCTACTTATTTAGAATGTTTCTGATTTTTCCACCACGATTTTGCATTTTCAGCAGGCAGATCGTAAAGATTCTTATGTACATACCTAGGTTTTTCATTTTTATGTTGTTACACATAGTACTTCTAACCCACTTAAAAAACTCTTTCAGTTGGGGGAAAGGAGAGTAAGCACACATGAACCATGGCCCAAGTACCGCAGTCAGAGACCTTGGTGTTCTGGGGATGGAGCTCAGGGGGCCAGGCATGCGTGACAAATGCCTTCACCTCCCGAGTCGTCATCTCACTGGCTCAACAGCACTGTTCCGAACGTGCTGTCTTGCTGTGTGCTGCAGGTATATAGAGATAAAACCCATTCTAGTAAGTTCTTTGTAGGCCCCTGGCATTCTATGTAGAAAATCTGCTGTCTGTATGTAAAATGATTTTCAGCCACATTCACTGGCCTTACTGCCTTGGCTGACATTTGAGTAACGGGAAAGGAAGGGTGACGGAGTGCTGAGTAGACAGCCTCACTGTCTTCCCAGGCTCAAGAGGAATTCATTTTCACCACGTAAAGTGTGGCAGTAGCTGCAGGATTGTTTGTACAGACCCCTTATTAAGAACACTGTCTTCTACTCCTGTTTTTGGTTTTTGAAAACCATGAACTGTTGGTAACCCTGTCACATTTCCCTTAATTTACTGAGATTTCCAACTGGACAGTAAAGTATATGAACTTTCAAATGCTGAACTGCGCACACTTGCACTGCCAGGACTAACCCCACTGGTCCTGGCAGTGCGTTAGTACCTGTATATACTACTGCCTTCAATGTGCTGCTAATGCTTCCTGTTCTAAGGGACACTGTTCTACAGTTTCTCAAGTTTATAATGTTAGCTTCACTTTGTGGTTGACTTAATATTGGTCTAAGATCATAACTCTTCTTGTCTATGGAAGGGACTGTGTACAACTGGCTTAGAATTTTCACTGTTGGAGCATTTTTAACTATGAGTTCAATTTATTTAATAGATTCAGGGTATTTCAAATTATGCCTTCTTAAGTCTTGGGAGTCTTCCGTTAAGGAATTTTAGACACAGGATTATGTACGCTGCCCTTGTTTCTCCTGGTGTTTCTAACCAGCCTTCAGTTGCAATGGTTTCCCTACGGTTTTGGTTCATATTTTACTGATTTTTGCTGCCCTTTGTGGTTCGCCTTTTCCTTGTTTAATCTGCCCTTTCTGTTCCCGTTTCTGAATCTGAAAGTTTCAATGAGAATATGTTTTTCTTCATTTGAGTATGCGTATATATGTGGGAGGTATGTACCTGCAGGTGGAGGTCAGAGGTCAGCCACAGGCGTTAGCTGGCCAGGTGGGCCCAGCCCTTGCACATGGCTTCAAGTGCCCGTCCTCACCTGTGCGCACCAGCGCTTTGCTACCTGAGCCATGTCCCAGTCCACTCCTCTTTGAAGTCTTCTTGTGTAATTTTAGTTTCTACTTCCATGTGTTTGCACACGTATGTGTTGCCTGAGTGCGAGTACACGTGCACACACATGTGCACAAGCGTGGTGAGAGGAATTGTCCTGGCCGGCTTGCACTTCCACCTCACTCACTGAGGCGGGGCCTCTAACCACGCCCAGAACTCGGGATGTGACATCACTCACTGAGGCGGGGCCTCTAACCACGCCCAGAACTCGGGATGTGACCTCACTGAGGCGGGGCCCCTAACCACGCCCAGAACTCGGGATGTGACATCACTCACTGAGGCGGGGCCTCTAACCATGCCCAGAACTCGGGATGTGGCTAGTGTTACTGCACAGCTTGCTGGGGCAGCCTGTCCCCACTTTCCAAGGCTGCAGGCACAGGCAGGCCACCACAGGGCCCACTAATCCTGTGGGGTCGGGGCACAAGCTCTGGCCTTCAGGCTTGTGCAGCAAGTGCTCTAACCACAGACCGGCATTTAATTAACTCAGTGTTTCCAATTTCCCTTGAAACAGGTGTGACCTGTGAGTTACTTACGCGTATTTAGTCTCTCACGGTTTAGAGTTACTTCCCCCTGGCTGCCTTCTTCTTGAGCACTACTCTGACTCTACACTTGATGGGAAAGCACGTTACTCTGTGTGCGCTCACTCCTTACAGAACCCTGGGGTTTGTTCTGTGGCCCAGCTTATCACCTAAGCCAGCGTTTCCGTGAGCAGAGGGAGGGCCACGGCAGCGGGGCACCCATACAGCAAGTGCAGGCTGAGGCAAACACACACAACGCAGGGTCACCACCTTAACAGCACCTACCTTTTGTTCATCAAATCAACAAAAGAGTGGAACTTACCTGCAACAGAGACCTTGAAAGAACACATGGAGACTGTTCACTAAATTCGCAGAAAAAGTCCTAGTAGAGAAAAAGCAGTATGGCTAGGAGAACAAACAACAGAAGCCAGGGGTATCTGCATATAAAGTGTAATTTTATATCAAAAAAAGTTTAATTATACCAAAGGGCTGACTTCAGAGTCCACAAAAACTTTTTCAAGATCTGACCAAAACAGAATTGTGTGCACACCCACATAGCATTATCAACTAGATGATGGTGATTTAAACAGCTTACAACCTCAACCGCTTATAATGCCAATTCCAGGGGGCTCTGACACCGCTAGCCTTCAAGGACTCAAGCATTCATGTGCGCACATTCACATACAGACAAACACATACACAATGAAGATAAACTTTAAAAAAAAAAAAAGGCAGAAGTATTGTAAGCAGGTAACTGGTATTGCTTAGAGTGAAGACCAAGGAATACGGGAAAAGAAAAAAAAAAATACACAAAAACATAAACATCTAAAAATTCAGTGGGTAAAATCTGAACCTTCCAATTTCTGTATGCGTGAATTTTAGTATTTGAATGGTGGAAGGCAGGTATGCAGGCTTTGGGATGCCTCCAATATTGCTGCAGGTTGGCAGTGAGGACAAAGGAAGAGATGTGTGTTCCCGGGTGATGTGCCATGGAAAGCAGGTACCCTCCAAAGCAGAGTCTGAATCCTCCCAAGTACAGAACCTGTCCACTGAGACGGCATCGGAAAAGCCTGTCACCTCCAAAGCATCAGAGTACAGTTCCGATTGCTTATGAACTGTGTCTCAATGCATGAGGAAAAGGGAAGGGGGAGGGAGGAGGCAGGGAGGGAGGTCCTCACCTACCTCTGCCTACTTAAGAGCTTTCTTCTTCTCCTTTAACTGTCCTTCCCTCTGGTTGTTACTCCTAACAGCTGTTGCTCTACACATGCATTGAGCTGACTCCCTCCAGAGGAAACAAACAAGCCTGTGCTCGTCAGTCACACGTGCTGCCTTTACCAGCATCCTAGCTCCTTTACTGGCTTCTCTTCTTCATCCTAAGCCTTGTGGATACTCTGCTTCTTCAGCTACTTGTACCCCATGTGTCTTAGGTTTCTATTTCTGTGATGAAACACCAGGACCAAAAGCAACCTGGATGGGAAAGGGTGTATTTGGCTTGATAGGCTTTCGCATCACTGTTCATCACTGATGGGAGTCAGAACAGGAGCTCAGGCAGGGCAGGACCCTGGAGGCGGGAGCTGAAGGAGGCCATGGAGTACTGCTCACTGGCTTGCGATGACACAACAAGCAATGGGCTGCCCACCCCTCCCCCATCACTAATTATAATGTCCTACAGCCTTTCCTCAACCTAGGCTTCTTTTCAGATGACTTTAGCTTGTGTCAACTCGACATAAGCCAACACAGCATGTGGGTAATCTGTATGTTCTACTGGTCTACCTTGCATGTTTGTTAGAGTACACTGGACCTGTCCTTAAAACGTTATATAACTGACATTCACTAAATAAACACACTGTTTTGTTGTGGAATGTTCTTTTACGTGTGTGAAGATACGTCACTGTGATGGGTTTAATAAAAAGCTAAATGGTCAGTGGCTAGCCAGGGTTTTCTGGGGCAGAGAGGATGCTGGAAAGAGAAAAGTCTCATGGGAGACCCCATGAGATGAGGAGCCAGTAGGACGATGAGGCAATAGAGCCAGGAGGCAGAGAGTTAGGTAACGCGCTGCTGTAAGAGCTAGTTACAAACAAGCCTGCGCTATCTATCGGCCAACCAACACAGGAAATAACAAGTCAGTGCTTACTTGAAAGCTGGCAAGCAGGACAGAAAAATCAGCCTACACTGTTTACTGGCTAAGTAGCATTTATCCTACCCATCTCATAGAATGGATAGTCATGTTTCTCAAGTCATAAATAATGCAATAAATATATTCTTGTATGTGTGTGTGCATGTCCATGTAGGTGTATGCATGTATGCAAACAGCCATGAATGCATGTGAAAGCCAGAGGTCAATATTGGGTTTCCTCACTGATGACCCCCTGCCTTACTTTTTAAAATCAGGGCCTCTCACTGGTCCTGGAGCTATACCTTTCAATCTGGCTTATTTTCCTTTTACATAAGCACGCCGCACCACCTGGCACTCACCCGAACCCTGACAACGACAGAGCAGACTGTCAGTGCTTTCCCTATGCACCCTGGGGAGTTGTCCTCTACTGACAAGGCAAGCCAGCGAAACTACAAACTACGGGTGGAGGAAAACGAAGGAGCCACTCTGCTGTGCTAACAAGTCTCTAGGGAGGAGAATCACACCTGGTTGGTACCAGAACAGACAGTGCAATGATGGAAGTTAAATTAATGGTAACCATTTTAATGTGTGTGGAAGGTCAGTAAGTAACTATAGGGAGCCCTGAAAAACGCGGCAATTGTGAGTATTGGGCCTAAGTGTTTAGAGGAAAAGGTCTGATTTGTGCAGAGGTGTGCGGGAGCCATCTGCTGTGTAGCACTCTCAAAGCCACCTTTCCTTCACTTAGCACCGCCTGCTCTATTCTGCCTTGAGCCAGGGTCTGCTTCACAGCGCAGGCTAGCCCGCAGCCCAAGCGTCTGCTTCCGTCTCCCTGGTGCTGGGTTACAGCCATGCGCCACGGAGTGTTTAGCTTTGTTCTTCCTATACATGACAAAGTGTGAGGGCTTCGCACTTTACAGAGGCTTTCACTCAGCAGAGAAAATACATGCTGTACAGGGTCACATACAAAGGTTTCGTCCTTGTACTGTCTGTCTATTATAAAGGCAAAGCAATGAAAACGACCTAAATGTAATCTGATATGAACGAACTAAAAAATAATTATGTAAGATTTTACAGTGAGACGTGTCTTAGGAAATAAAGTAGAAATATGCAGATTAACTGATATAAAAAGAAAGCATCTGTAACATGAAAGTTTTAAACAGAACAAACAACAAACAGGTCACCAAGCACTGTGACCTCATGTTCACATGTAAGAACACAGAAAACTGCCAGGCCTGGCAACACAAGCCCAAAGTCGGTGCTTTCAGGAGGCTGGGGCAGGAAGTCAATCAATGTCAGCCTGAGCAAGAGCCTATCTCAAAGAAAAGAATTTAAGAAGGGCTGGAGAGACAGCTCAGTGGTGGAGGACTAGCCTAGCATGTATGAGGCCCTAGAGTTAAATCTCCAGAAAGATATTTACAAAGAAAAACTCTTTTATACACATACACATTCTCTCTCTCTCTCTCTCTGTCTCTCTCTCTCTCTCACACACACACACACACACACACACACACAATATTTTAAAGGCAGAATCCAGTTACCAAATCCTATTCCTAAAATTTGGGTGATTTACCTAATACCTTGGGTTTGGTTCCTTAATTTCTAAAAATGTAGCAAGTCCTCATGAAATTAACTATGTGTTATGTGTACACACACAACAACTATCCTGTTACTGCACCAAAGCTCCAGAATATAACTTTATACTTACCAGAATACAATGCAAATTTGGTAAGTTCACGACTTCACAGACTGTTTTTATTCTGTCTATTAATCTTGAGAAATAGTTGACCATTTCTTCTCTCTTAATTATTTTTGCATAGCGAGGGAATGTAGGTGGAAGTAGCCTCTGGTTAACAAGGGGCTCAAAACCCATCATAATTGGATGGTCTAAAGAAGAAACAGGAAAGTAAATTTTCCAATGTTTTTGTCTGGATTTTTAAATGAAAACTATTAAATGCCCAAATTTTAAAGGCATTTCCAAATTCTAATCATAAAAAAATCTAATAAATTTTATAACTGACAGCCAATTTCATACCCACACATAAGTTCGGATGAGATTTAGTGACTTCACATTGCACTTCCCAGCCACGTGGAAGTGCCAGAGGTTAGAGCCAAAGCAGAGGAGCAATGAAAGCCAGGAGCTGACTCACACCTCCACCCTGACAGGCAGGAGGCCTGACTTCTAGAGCTGTCTGGAGGGACACGAATGGCTAGCTAACCTTCTGCAGTACAACACGGCATGGCCGGCATCTCTGAGCCTCCTGCAAGAGTCAAGACAAACACAGCTGCCGATTTCCTGCACTGGACAAAGAGCCCAAGGGAAAGTTGCCGGCTCTGGGGACCACAGAAGTCAAAAGCCCAAGGATACAAGACGGGAGCAACCATCGCGTGGGCCTCTGCACACTCACGCACCTTCACAGTGTGCGCTCTGTTCTGCTCTGCAATGAGCCCCCATTCTCTACACTACACCATGCAACTCAGCTGAATTCTCTTAATGGAGATGATCACAGGAGCAGACCAGAGGAACCCAGGGTGGAACCCGGTTAGAACCCCGGTGACGCTATCACTGCGCACACTAGTGTACACTACAGCTTTCTCAGCTGTGAAGGAGCACTTACACAATCTACATCCAAAGCTGTGCTCATCCAGACAAGCTATACCGTAAGAACACGGTCTCACATGTCAGCGGGACACCGAGGAATGAGAAAAAAGACTGGCTGACTGCAACACCCGGGCAGTACCTGCTGCCCGGATCTCTCATCTTTGCAGGCACTCCCAAGCCCAGGCTTTCTTCTGCACAGTCTCTTGGCAGCGACTTCTAGGAATTACTCTACAATACCAACACATCTGTAGACTCAGATGAAAACCCTTAACCCAGAGCTTTCTCCTAACCAGTTCTTGGCACCCCACATCATCTATCTCAAAAGGCAATTGCAAGCATGACCTTATCTCACTTTATGTGGAGAAAAAATAACAAAGCTTTGCTCCCATTTACCATTCAAAAGCGCAGTTTAAAATAATTTTGCTGGATGGTGGTGGCACACGCCTTTAATGCCAGCACTCGTGAGGCAGAGGCAGGTAGATCTCTTCAGTTTGAGGCTAGCCTGGTCTATAAAGTGAGTTCCAGGACAGCCAGGACTACACAAAGAAATCAAAACCAAACAATACAATAACAAATTGAAGCTGAGAACTGGGGGTACAGCTCAGTCATGCAGGAGGCTCTGAGTCCAACCCTGAAAACACACCAGCACACCAAGCTGGACTTGGGACTTGGTGACGCGCACCTGTGACCCCAGCACTTACAAAGCTGAGGCAGGAGAAACAGAGAGATGTTCTCTAGCTCTTACTACACAGTCTCAGGCCTCATACAAGCAGGCCACTCAATGAGTAACCACAGACACTTCCTGCTCCCTGTCAGTCATCCGTCCTGCTGCAGTGATAAAGTGAAGCAACTGAGGTGAGGGGCTCGTCGGCCACGGCCACAGCCATGGCCAGAGTCACAGCCACAGTCAGTCACAGCCACAGCCACAGCCTTAGCCAGAGTCACAGCCACAGTCAGTCACAGCCACAGTCAGTCACAGCCACAGTCAGTCACAGCCACAGTCAGTCACAGCCACAGTCAGTCACAGCCACAGTCAGTCACAGCCACAGTCAGTCACAGCCACAGCCAGAGTCACAGCCACAGTCAGTCACAGCCACAGCCACAGCCACAGCCAGAGTCACAGCCACAGTCAGTCACAGCCACAGCCACAGCCACAGCCAGAGTCACAGCCACAGTCAGTCACAGCCACAGTCAGTCACAGCCACAGTCAGTCACAGCCACAGTCAGTCACAGCCACAGCCACGGCCAAAGCCTTAGCCAGAGTCACGGTCACAGCCACAGCCACAGTCAGAGCCACGGCCACAGTCAGAGCCACGGCCACAGTTCCATCACTGCAGGGAGCTCAAGGCAGCAGAGACCTAAAGCAGCTGTCGCATCCACAGCTAGAGCAGAGAGAATAAAATGCATGCAAATTTGCTCTCCACTCCGTTAACACAAATAAATAAAAGACAGATATTGGGGTTCAAGCTGAAGATTGGGGAAGCAAAACCCTGGCCTCCAGCTCTCAGCTCTAGCTCAGGATGAAAGGGCTGATCCACGAACAAGCTCTTCATTAAGCTGCAAACTGCTGCCTCTCCTCAGTGCGGCTGCAGACTGAATGCCTCCTACTGAATACTGAAGCCCCTGCTTCTGTCTTTTATACTCTAGTGCTGGGATTAAAGGCATGCGATCTTTCAGACTGATTCAATCTCCTGTATTCCTGGGTGGCCTTGAACTCAGAGACATCCAACTACCTCTTAATTCTGAGTCCTAGGACTAAAGGTGTGTACCACCAGCTCCTAGTTTCTGGCTGCTGGGATTAAAGGTATTCCTCTGGCTTGTGGCTGACTTTGTTTTCTGAATCCTCAGGCAAGCTTTAATGAACCATAAACAACATATTACCACACGGCTCCCTCCCTCCATCCTTACATGCGTCGGGGCCCAGCCTAGGGAACAGTGCCGCATACAGTGGTAGTGGACATAGCCACCTCAATATAATAAAGAACTTTCCCCAGAAACATGCCCAGAAGTCAATTTGGAGACAGAATTCCAGTAATCACAAGTAAGCTTTAATGTGTTAGTCATTTTTTGCAAACATTTCCTGAACTAGATTATAATGTGTTTCAGAGTTGTGCATAGTTTATACCTCAATAATATTAAGACTATAAATACCATCTAATGAGTTTTAGGGATAAACAGTGTTGCTGTACACTCCAAAATGTTGACCCACTGGTGAATTTTACAGCAAAGCTGCATTACTCCTATTAAACCTTACTGCACATAGGAAGCATATGAAGCACCAACACTTCAAGCACTCTGTTCCTAAGTGTTCAGAATCCCAGTGCAGGGTGAAGGCAGGCACCCGGGAGTACAAGGGACCTCAGGACACTAGGCCTGCCTTGTAGAGTGAGGTGGGCTATATAATGACTTTAATGGATTTCCCAAAGAAGTAATGAAAGGAGATGTTAAAAAACGAAGCTACTGCTGACATCATAATACATACAACAGACAGGGTACAGGAGTCCAACAGTAAGATACAAGTTATGGTCAAGTTCTATCAATTGTTTTCAACATAGACTAAATGTACAAAGAAGCCTAAAGCAGTCTTGAGTATTCAGAAGAAACACCCCAAAGTCTAGGCAGACTGAGAATTACCTCCTTTGGTAGTGCCATTCTGAGCCTGGATGCCATGATGCAGTGAAGTGTGGATGGCAGAAAGGAGGTCTGCTGCTTGGACCATTAGTTTCTGAGCCTCTGCAACAGCACTGGTCTAGCAAACAAATCACCAAAGATACATGTTACTGAAAGACACAGAGAAGGAGGTTCTACAACAGCGCCAAGATCCCGTGCACACTGCACTAACACACAGAGAAGGGGGGATCCTACAACAGCACTGAGATCCCGTGCACACTGCACTAACATGCATCCTCACAAAGCATTCACTTAATGCAGGGTGCCCAAATCTTGACAGGACACAAAGCATTTCCCCTCAAATCTGTATCTTATTTGATGCATTAAAAAAAATGAAATGGCAAATATTTCTGGCTTATGGTATAAGCTTACTTTTTAAAATAAAAGACTAGAGATACAATCAACAGTGAAAAGGAAAAAAAAAAATTCCAATACTATGTAGTCATTCACAAATATGGGGTGGGAGAAATCCCAGAAATTTTCACAGAAGCATTGATGTGAATGAGATGTAACTACACCACATGCAGAAAACAGAGCAAAACTAGCCCAGGCACGGTAACTCTCTTACCTCCTTCTTGGTGAAGGCTATGAGCACTGTCAGCAGCACGCGGGTGAACTTCACTCTGCTGAACGCCGCCAAGCATTGCTGGTGCTGGAAGCACAGGAGAGCGGTGAGAGGCAGAGTGTGCAAAGCACAGCCACAGAGGGGAGACACCCTAACACTCCGCCTAACACGCCTGTGCAGTGAGTCACTACAGCACACAGGTCTCTAACCCTGCAAAGCACGCCGCCAAACACCAGTGAGCAGAGCCTACTCCTAGACACAGGAACAAAACTGCCCTGTACTCTTCAGTTCAAGGTCACAACTAGACTGTTGTCTCAAAAAAGTAGTTAGCAGCCATGAACGGGCTAAAAGGTTGGGCAATTTTTGACGGTATGGAAAATTTTGATTTTGCTAAGTTTTGAAACACATCTATAAGTGATCTGTTTTTTTCTTCAGTTCCTGCTTCCCGGGAATTACAGGGCAGTTGAAAGAACTCCAACCCTGAGGGTGGACTCCTCTGACATTATCTACAGAAAATAAGGGCAATTACTTCTAGTTCAACTTCTGGGTCTCTCTCTTCTCCTTGTCGACTTCGAGTACTCTAAAATGAAAACATAAAGTAAATTAAGACAAATACAAACCTAGAGAAGTAAGTAAAAAAATAGAGGTTAATTTGCTGGGCAAATACAAAAAAATCTATCTGAAAAAAAAAGGCTTTGTCTTGTGTTTTCTTATGAATGTTTTATGCATGCATTTGTATATAAATTAGAAAGATCATGAAAAGAAGCAGGTATTAAAACAACAAAAGCAAAACAAAAAAGCAGACGGAAAGGATATGGCTCATAATAGCACTGTCTTTTAAAGTCCTAGTACTCAGGAGGCAGAGGGGTCTCTGGTCTACAGAGTGACTTCCAGGCCAGCCGGAGCTACACAGTAAAACCGTGTTTCAAAAAACAAATCAAGCCCTAAACCAGAGAAAAGGAAAACAGACCTTTACTCTCCTTTGCATATCATCTTCCACATCTTTTAGCATCCCTAGAATGAGAAACAGCCAAGTTTTAAAACAAACCAAAAATGTAAAACATACAAATTACTGTTGTGAATTTTCTTTGTAAATGGTTTATACCTGTAACTCGAAGATCTGTCACACTGTTGGCCATTTTAAATCCGTATGTCATCGACTGGAAATCTTCCTAAACAAAAAAGGAGCGATTATGCTCTTGGATAGCAGCAACTGTATTTCTCTAACAAAGTGACTATTTACTTAGAAAGACACGGAATGCCACCCAGAGTCTCAATACTGCCACTATACAGCTGGCCTTCCTTGTAGGCATACAATTAGACACCTTGGCAGCAATACTGCTTTCTGTCCTTGGCTTTAGCTGCTTGTTAGTTAGTGGTCTAGAGGTTAAGCACTCCCAAGTGGTATCACTCAAAGAAAACAGCAAGAGCACATTTGATAGCCTGTGGGTTAAACAGAACAAGTTGGGAGATGGTGGTACACTGGGAGGCAGAGACAAGAGAATCTCTGAGTTTGAGGCCAGCCTGGTCTACAGACCCAGGTCCAGGACAGCCAGGGCTGCACAGAGAAGCCTTCCTGTCTTAAAAAAACAAAAGAAAAAAACAAAAAGCAAATCATGGCTCTCCAGCTCCTTCTCAAAATTTCACTGCTGAGACAATTAAGGGATTTGTTGGGCTCACTCAGAAGAACTAATTTAACATGACCTGGTTGAGTATTCCCCCTGTATTAATATATGCATGTTCAGGCAGAAATATGCAACAAAGCAGTGAGCACTGAACACAGCAGTTATTGTGTCTGGGAGAAGGAGAGGGACAGAGAGCAAACCACAGAAAGAGCAGTGTGACATGCGGCTGGGTCTTCCAGAAACCTCGGGTGCAGTTCAGAGACAGCTTCTCCTGCAGGTTCAGTGGCCCCCTCCACCTTCCCTTGGACCCTCACCTTCCCCTGACCTCCTCCACCTTCCCTTGGGCCTCTAGTTCTCAAGCCTTACATATCTAAAGTATTTCCAATGTCTACTTTCCTAGCATTTACCAGATGGCCACCCCACCCCCCAACCCCTGATCACATGCATAGGAAACCTGAATGTCTGACCTTCAAGTTTAACCCTAATAACTTCTCACATCTCTCTGGCTCATCATCACCTCATTCCTGTTTACTACACACATCTGTCACCGGCCTGCCACAACTGCCTCTGCTATAAAAATTTTTTTTTTTTGAGGTGGTGGTGATAGGGGCAGGGACAACACACTTTATAACCCTGGCTGGTTTGGGACTCAGAGATCTGCTTGCCTCTGCTTCCTGAGAGCTGGGACAGAAGGTGTGTACCAGCATCTATGGACTAGTCCTTGTTGTAATGTATTAAGAAGCCCTTACCTGGTTGCATACCTCACTCCCAAAGTACGTCTTTAAGAATATCTTCAAGGCCCATCCCTAACTATGTTCCAGCTCACAGTCTCCTGCATCCTCTCTTAAACACCCGAATGCCCCTTAGCCCACGTTAAATCTCCTCACAGAGCCTATCGCCACATGACACTTCAGAGGTACTTGTTTATTTATACATTAACAACGTTGTCCCAAAGAATGTATCTTCAGGGCTGAGCACACACAACAAAAGATCTTATTGTTCAGTATGTGTCCATGAATGATTTCCTGCTGGGTGCTTTTTCTGTTTTGGTCAATTTGACACAAAGCCGGATGGATGTGGGTAAGACTGGCCCGTCTGATGGGTGTTGTCTTGGTTAATAAATGGTGTAGGAGGGCCCAGCCCAGCAACTGTTGGGCAGGTGGTCTCGGGTAGCATAGATAAGCAGGTTGCGACAGTGAGTAGCAGCACGCCTCCATGGGCTCTGCTTTAGTTCCTGTTTTAGGTTCCTGCCTTCCCGAGTTCCTCCCCTGAATTTCCTCAGTACTGGCCAGTTCATCCTCCACTTAACTTACTTGGGAAGAGGAACCCTCAAATAAGAAAAAGCCTCCCTAACATTTGCCTGTAGACAAGTCTCAAGTAATTTCCTCAGGATCGATGTGGGAAGGCCCAACCACAGTGGGTGGTGCCACCCAATGCAGGTGGTCCTACCATACGAGACAGCACGCTGAACATGCCAGGAGGGGCAGGCCAGTGAGCAGTACACCCCAAGGCCTCTCTCTGCATCAGCTCCTGCCTCCAGGTCCCTGCCCTGATTTCTCTCAGTAATCAAGTGTGACATGGGAAATAAGCACAGAAGTAAACTTTTCCCTCTCAAGGAGCGTTTC
Organism: Phodopus roborovskii; assembly: GCF_943737965.1. NCBI lineage: Eukaryota > Metazoa > Chordata > Mammalia > Rodentia > Cricetidae > Phodopus > Phodopus roborovskii. The sequence continues at coordinate 3,669,791 of NW_026126482.1, forward strand.
CTCTTCCTCCTCCTCTTCTTTTTAATCACAATACTAACCCTAACTAAGACTGACTTACTCCACAGCGGGGATCAAAATGTAAAAGGCAAATTACTAAATACATGGGAGCAGTGCTCACTGTGCAAAATCAGAAACCATCTGCTTCATTTAGAATGAGCTAGCTACTGTTTGGTGGCCATGAATGAATCCAGGGTCCGTGCAGTCAGATTTCCTATCTTTTCAGAAGAGAAGTGTGGGTTTTTAAACCTCCTACCTATTAAATCTTCCCTAGGAAACTAAGCAGGTCAACTTTGAAAAGACATACAACCTATGACGTTTTAGCCAATGGCCCTTAAGAAGGCTTTGTGAGGGGAACGTGGCAGGCTCTGTCCAACACGTGTGCATCACTCACAAGAACGGAGCCTAGTCGTTGGGGCACTGGCTCCAGAGGAGATACAAAAGCAAACCGCTGCCACTATAATGCTGTACCCACTATCCAGGGCAGGCTGAACAGGGCTAAGACACAAGAAACAGCATCTATTCCATGGGGTAGTTTTACAGGGCAGAGACAGACTATAAAACAAGGAGCTGTGGAATAATCCGTTTGCACACTGTGAAGATATGTTCTCTCATTGGTTTAATGAAGTGAGAACTGGCCAGTAGCTAGGCAGTAAGAGGCTAGAAGGGAGAGTCAGACTGAGAGAATGATAGGAAGAACAAGGGTGGAGAAACTAGCCAGATTCAGAGGGAGCAGGATGTGTAGAAAATGAGGTAGCAAGCCACGAACCACATGGCAGCACATAAATGAATAAATATGGGTAAATTTAAGTTGCAAGAGCTAGTTAGTAGCTGGGCATTGGTGGCGCACTCCCTTAATCCCAGCACTCGGGAGGCAGAGGCAGGCAGATCTCTGTGAGTTCAAGGCCATTTTTAATTAATAAGTCTCTGTGTGGTTTATGGGGAGATGGAGGTCCCAATGGGCAACCCTGTCCACACCTTTCCGTTATGAGGCCAGAAGGCTTTTAATTAACTATTGCTTAGCTATCTATACACGTGGACAAAGGCATGCGTCATATACATGCTTCACAGAATCGTTCATCTACAGCATGTGTGCACAACGTAAGATGGCCAATGAGCCTCTGGGTTTACCTCTTCAAAAACAGCAGCTTTGTTCACTTTCTCCCTTGCAATGTCACAGATTTTCAAGATTCCCAGAGCAAAAGCTTTCATGGCAGGATCTTCTATGAAGTCTGGATTATGGATGTAAAGACAGGTAAACACTGTCTGGGCCAGGGAATGGCCTTCTAGCCATGTGATCTGTGAAAGACAGAGAAGGAATGAATTAATCACTTACAGTGGTATACAGGGTTGCAAAGTCTAACCTGAGTTAGAGTTCTAGACCCATATTAGTATCATTAATCGTGAGATTGAAAAGATAATTAAAGAGGATGTCATGGAAGACAGGACTTGCTTTCACTGGCTGAGTCTACAAAATGCTTTGGAACACGAAACTTTCCTGGGCATAAAGCTAAATGCTCTAAGGGCTCCATATTTCAGATTTTCAAAACACATTACTCCTCTTGCATTGTAAGTGCTTAGCCATCTATGAGAAGCACCCTTAAACCTAACAATCCGGTCTACAGCATCTTAGCATCTAAGTGGAGAAACTATACAGCATTCAAAAGCAAAGAATTCCACACTGTAATCACTAAAAACGGCTGGCTCGGGAAGTCAGTCTTAAGACTGACCAGGTTTACGTCGCTTCTCCCATCCCTGACTCAACAACAGAACCGTCTCCTTTAGATTATACATAAACCACACAACTGTGCCCTTGCCTCCCAAATAAGATTTGCTACTCCAACAAGAAGGATCTTCCCACAGCAAAGATAAACATCCAACCCTATTCTCCATAAACCAGAGGCTGGAAAGCAAACAAGTCAGCAGTAACTGCCATCTCACCAAAATTATGCTAGATATTTTTACACATTTCATCCCATGTTTCTCTAATCCTTCTAGAAAAGAGGTTATTTTCCTCCTCCTACGTAAGTATGCAAAGTCAACAAATTTAAATAAGTTTCCCGAGGTTTATGATGTATTTTACCGTAACATCCAGAACTATGAGGCTGGAGGAAAGCACATTACTAGGAGGCAAAGTGAGAATGGACAGGGAATGTTGTAACTAAGGTGTGAGCTTAGAATAATGGTTCTGCACAAGATTTTTCTTGATGAAAGCCCCAACTCTGGGAAACAGTCTCCAGAGTCTTGCACAGCTGCCGCTCAGCTTTCCACCCTTCCACAGTCTGGTCAACTCCTTAAACTCTCGCTGTCCCTGTAACACCATCACAAAACCACTGTCTAGTTATCAGAACTGTTTCTCTGCACATCCATTCCCAGCAATCTTCCCTGGCCTTTCCCATTCCTTTAGAAAGAGGGTATTACTAAAAGGCAATAAAGAAATCTTTCAAGCCAGGCCACACGTCCAACTGTGTTCATCTCATGGAACCTCACAGATTTCCCTTGATAACTTGAAAACAAAACAGCATTTCTGGATAATGGCTGTAATTTTATCTTCACCGAAACCAAGAGCCCGTTTAACAGAGCGCATGACCACATCGGTGGTAGCTGGAAGATGAACCCTGCCCACTTTCTGAGGCCTGACACTGCAGTTTCATGCTCAATATGGTGCACAAACCTGAAATCCAAAGACTCGCGTAAGTCACAGTTTAATTAACCAACAGTCTTGTTTTAAATCTTACCAAACAGCAAAAACAGGTATCCATTATTCCTATCAATTCAGGCAAGGTGAGATCTTTAATTTTAATGGTGCCATCCTAAAAAGGAGGGAACATACAAAGTTTTTTAAAAAGTTATTACGTAATTTTAAAATTAGGTATTTATTAAAAAAAATAATCCAAAGAAAACACTAACATCTGATAAAACCAAGATACCAACTTAATTTTTGTTCTTAGGAACAAAACCCTGTTTCTTGTTCTGCCTTCGGTAGTCATGTGGAGACCAGGATGACGTGGGACTCCTGATCCTCCTGCCTCAACCTCACAAGAGCAGAGCTGACTGACAGGCCTGCACTACCACCCCAGGTGACATAGAGGCACGTTGTTAAACTTTAATGGAAACTGAAGAATCCACGTTATCTTAAATAATCTTTATTGATTTATGTTTTAAATCTTGAATTAGAAAAATCCAAGTCTATGCCTAGCCACTGGTGGTGCATGCCTTTAATCCCAGCACTGGAGAGGCAGAGGCAGGTGGATCTCTGTCAGTTTGAAGCCAGCCTGGTCTACAGAGTGAGTTCCAGGACATGCTCCAAAGCAATACAGAGAAACCCTGTCTCAAAACAAACAAAAATAAAAAAGGAAGAAAGAAAAATCCAAGTCTAATTTCAAACAATAAAGGTATTTATGATAAAAAGTCCAACCTTTCTACACAGCGAGCCTCCGGTCTCTACGCCCATCACTTGTAGAGTCAGGAGGAACAGTTCAAGGTGTTTACCTGACACACCCAGGTTCAATACCACACTACATGGCAGGAGGAGACCACCAAATTAGTGAGTATTTATAGAGAACAGTCCAATTCCACAGCCCAGGTTGGGATGGCAGTCATATGCTACCTACTACTGAAAACAACTTTTGCTTACTTAATTCCTTCTTTTCTTTTTTGAAACATGGCCCCGCTATAGCTTGGACTCACAGCAATTCGCCTACGCCAGCATCTCAGTGAATAATGACATGAGTTGTAATCTCTGCGTTAAGCATACTTAATACTCAATACCTTTGAAATTAATTCACAGCATACACAACTGGACAACTTAGAGAAGCTCATGAGGACCTTTCAGGCTTTAATTGATACTGATAACTAAAATTATAACTAACATATCTATTTTCATAAGCCCAGATTGATCTCAACATCATTATATAGCTGAGACAAGCTTAAACTCCCAATTCCTCTGCCTCCATCTCCCAAGGGAAGAACCATCATGCCTGCTTTAAAGCTCCACTAATTCTTGCGTCTGAAAGGTTTTTAATACAGTTGAACAGACTGTGTGATTTCACTATTAAGCATGGCTTTTGTTTTGTTTTTCAAAACAGGGTTTCTCTGTGTAGCTCTGGCTGTCGGTAATTCACTCTGTAGACCAGTTTGGACTTAAATTCACAGAGATCCACCTGCCTCTGCCTCCAGAGTGGTGGGATTAAAGGCGTGTGCCACCACTGCCTAGATGAGCACATTTTAACATACATACACACATACATACATACAATACATACAAAGAAGAAAGAAAGGTCAGGGACATAGAAAAACACAATAACTACCTTGATAGCTTGTTCAAAATTGAGAACTTTCCGATTCACTTGGTTTCCAATCATACCAGCATCCATCTTGGGATCCATCATTTCAATAGCAGACATAGCTTCAAAAAGACCAAATCTACAAATAAATGAACACAGAAGCTGTATTTGAAGCCAGATTTCTACAACGGTACAAAATTATCATGGTACTTTAAGAGCTACAGCATTCCATGTATTTATTTGTGTTATGTATATAATTTGCTAAAATTTCTATTTCAACTCATCATCATTTTGCACAAAAACGCATGTGCTCCCTACCTCCCTGTTCTGAGGAGGAAAGAATGAAAACTCCCTACACTCCCTTCAACAGGAAGTGGATCAGCAGCTCTGGAAGAAAGATCAACTCCTGTCCAATGACTTCACATTCCTTAAGTCATTTTCTTTAACTTTCAGAATAATGCTATCATATGTAATCTTTTCTCACTTTCCATGTATCTTTTTTTGTATGTATGAGTGCTTGGGTACACATGTGTACATGTGTGCATGTATGTGCATCCGTGCAAGTAAGCTGGAAGATAGGCTCAGGTGCCATCCTTTAACATGACTCTCTTATTGGCATGGAGCTCACCAATTAAGTTGGCTGTCTGGCTAGCAATGATTCAGTGACCCTCTTGTCTGGGATTTTACAGGGTTCTAGAGATTAAACTCAGGTCCACATGTTTACAAGGCAAACACTTTATCAGACATCTCCCCAAATGTAGCTTCATTTTCTTCGTATCTTAATGACACGATCATTGATTTACAAAATCCAACATTTTGTCAATTATATAATGCAAAACAATCCAGAAATTCTGATTGTTCACCATGGAAAATAGTTACCACACACTGAAAACTGACTAGAAAGAATGGAAGATATGCCCCAAGAGAGAGCATAGGAAAGATCTAACTAAAGGCCTGACTGACCCAACTACGGATGACTACCCCACGACTCTACATCACTTTTCTTAAATAAAATCATAACAGGGCTTGCTTCGGCAGCACACATACTAAAGGCCAACACAAAAATGTAGAAAAGAGCTTTAAGGACGGGTGCTGTAACTCAGTGGTGAAAAGCTTGCCCAGCACATGAAATGACCGGGTTCAATCCCCAGCTCTAAGGAGCAAAGTAAACTCCATGGAGACAGACTTCGTGCCGTGCGTCAGTGTGATGCTGAGGTTAAGACACTCTATGGCCATCTGTGCACAGTGGAGAAAGACAACTCTCACCCAGCAGGTGACTTTGACCTAAGCCCCATCGACGAGACAATAGAAAACACTCTGGAATACACAGACTCATGGAAAACTCTATGAGCAGTCCACACCCAGACTCTATGGGATTTAAGCAGAAGGAATTCACTCCACTGGAAACCCCAGTAAACACTGATGAGAAAAAACACTCATCACAAGGGGAAATCCAAATGTATTCATACAATTCAAAAATATAAATCACATTTAAGTTCTAAATCTGCAAAACAAGCAAACAAACCCCTTCTCTGTTATCTATAAGCTGTAAAGGAAAAGCAACTGCAGAAATGTTCTAAATTCTTGTGGTCTGAATGTAACTGGCCCCTATAATCTCACAGGGAGTGGCATATTAGGAGGTGTGGCTTTCCTGGAGTGGGTGTGGCCTTGTCGGAGGAAGTGTGTCACTGTGGGGCCCGGGCCGGCTTTGGGTTTTCTACGCTCAGGATTCTGCCCAGTACCTCAGTCGACTTGCTGTCTGCAAACCAAGATGTAGCCAGCACGTCTGCCTGCATGCTGCCATGCTCCCCTTCATGATAACGGACTGAACCTCTGAAAATGTAAGTGAGCCACCACAATCAAATGTTCTGCTTGTAAGAGCTGCCATGGTCATGGTGCCTTTTCACAGCAATAAAAACCTGAAGACCTAAGACAGTTCCCAATTAGATTAGCTACTTGTCTCACCTGGGAAGCTGCTGGAAATTCACCCTGTTCTCAGGCTAACTTACCATATATGCAACTTGGATCCGGCCAGGTGTTTTGAAAGTTGTCTACATTATTCTTTACACGCTAAGGTTCAAGAGCAAATTTTCCGCCTCTTCCTGTTCCTCCAGCCAATCAGACAGTTCTAATTTTATCTACTTACTAACTCAAGATTTTGTAGTCCTAACCCTGAAGCAGCCTGACTACAGTGAGTAGCCAGTACTTCTTTCTGTTTCTTAGTCAACAATAAAGCTACCACACCAGACATACAACTGATAGTTTTCTTCAAGATACCCCACGCTCACTATGGCCACGTTCATGAAAAGGATCCCAGAGGGCCATGTTCCCCTCTTAACCAGGCCAACCACTCGAGATAGCTCACCCGAGTTGAAATTGTATTTGTAACTCATTTTTACAGCTTTGAAGCATAAACTGACTTGGACTTCAAGGAATATTCTACATGAGAAAAAAAAAGTTTCAAGTATTACACTGTTTCAAAGGCCAGGGATACTCACAGCTTGTCATGAAGCAGTTCTCCCAACTTCAGTTCTAAAAGAATCAGAGTGAAAAGTTACTGAATACCACAGCTAGAGAAAACACGCTTGATTGCTTTAAAATGCATTTTCTCAGGACTGGTTATCTATTCAGTTATAGTGGTGCTTTTCAGAATATTATAAAGTAGGTGAAGAGAGGGAAACAGGAGTGAAAATTAACAAGCGAATGGCCATCTCAGTGTTCCAGTAAGAATTACAAACTTAAAAATCATTTTTAACGTTACTAATGCAGTTCTCGACTTTTCCACAGAAACAACTGCTCCCTCTCCGGTTGTCTTTAAACCACAGAGGTCATCATCTAGTCTTCCTTGTTACAGGAACAATGTTAAATCACATTTAAAGATTCGACGTTACTTAAATGTACAAAACACTTTGAGAAAACTATAAATGCAAACAGTGTGCAGGAGCTGAAGAAGAAGGTCAGTTGTAAGGAACACACGGGTGGATGAAGGTGACACAGTCCTCAGACTTGAGTCTGAAAGTGAACCAGAGATCATCCTAACCCTGACCTTCACACAATCACTGCAAACCACTTCTAAAGCCACCTCCGTGATTTCAATGCTCAGATTATCATCAGACAGAATCCAACGGCAGAACATGTCATCACAGGCCAAGGTGGACTGTGTGTGTGTGTGGGGGGGGGAGCTACCAGGAAAGAGCCGGCAAGCTCCCCTCTCCCACACCCCGAGACCACAGAGAACAAAAAGGCTGCAGAGACACTGTCTCATCGCAGGGCACAGGCGGGGCCGGCCGGCTAGGGCTTCAGCTTTCGGATGAGCACAGCCGTGCCAGCAACCCACTCCGGAAACACCCTCATTTCTTATTCTCTATTAATCTACCTGCACCCCTGCCATGTGAGCTGAGGGCCAGTCCAGTCCCAGGACTTTTCCTGAAGCCCTGATACACAAGAAGGAACTTAGTGTCCTGTCTAAAGTCAGGACAGCGCTCAGCAAGGCCAGTAATGATCTGGGGCTGAGGCTTCTGGGAGCTGCGGTTTTGGATCCTGGGAACTCACTTTTCCCACCCCTTGAAGGGCTGTGGTCGTCAGTCTCAAGGACACCTGAGACATCCTGTATGCCCTCTCTGGGTAACACCGCTCACAGCCAGAGCTACACAGAGAAACATTATCTCAAAAACATAAACAAACAAAAAAAAAAAACAGGGGCTGGAGAGATGGCTCAGCCATTAGAAGCTAGGCTCACAACCAAAACAAACATACAGAGTAAAAAACAAAAAACAAAATAACAGGAATAAACTCACCTTTCAATAACACACAATCGGTTATTCTTAGGTTAAGTGACATTATGAAAGACCAAATCTATGTTTTATGAGCATAGGAGAAAAAACACATTATAAAAACATATCATTTAAAAAGGATCCTAATGGTTAAAAAGAAAAAGCCCGTGAGATGGCTCAGTTAGTAAAGAGAGAGACCAGCAGGTAAGATCAGAAACCCTATCCTCCCTACTGTTCTACTTCTGTATTTCTGTGAAGAGACAGTGGACTACGAGTTAGGGTTACTATTGCTTTGAGGAAACACCATTACTAAAAGTAACTTGTAGAGGACAGGGTTTATTTCACTCACACTTGTATGTAAGTGTCATCAAAAGCAGTCAGGACAGGAACTCAAACACGGTAGGAACCGGAGGCAGGAGCTGACGTAGAGTCATGGGGTGCTGCTTACTGGCTTGCTCAGCCTGCTTTCTTATAGCATGCAGGACCACCAGCCCAGGGACGGTACCACCCACAACCAGCTGGGGCCTTCCCCATTAATCACTAATTAAGAAAATGCCTTACAGCCTGGTCTTATGGAGACCTTTTCTAAATTGAGATTCCCTCCCCTCAGACCAATCTAGCTTGTGTCAAACATTAACCTAGTTAGCAGGCCTCACAGCCAAAGCAGCTTATGAAAGGAAGCATTTATCTGGGAACTCTGGGAACTTCAGCTGCAGAGAGTTAGAGAGTCAGAGTTTGCATGGTGGTGGGAAACGTGGCGAGGTGCTGAAGAGAAGCTGAGCATTTCCCTCCAAGTCCACCCGTGGTACAGACACCGCTTCAAGGTCACACCCGCCCTCCTAAACCATCCTCGACTGGAACCAAACATTTAAATACACCAGCCTACAGGTGCCATTCCCATTCAACGCCTGCAGAAATGCTCACTCTGGGCAGTGCCACCCCTGTACAAGTGCTGCTGGGTGCTGTTAAAAAGGCAAAGGTGCTCGCCTTAAATCCCAACACTCCAGATGCAGGGGCAGGTGAGCTGAGTTCCAGGCCAGCCTGGTCTACAGAACAAATTACAGGACAGCCAGGGCCACACTGAGAAACCCTGACCTCAGCACTCATCCATGGTTTCACAATCAGTTCCTACCTCCAGGTTCTCGCCTGCAACTCCCCTCTGTGATAAATCATAGTTTGTGAGGCAATATTAACCCTTACCCACCAAAGTTGGTTTTGTTTTTTTTTTTTTTTTTTTTTTTTTTGGTGATATTGTTTTATCATAGCAACATAAGCCACAAAAAAACAAAACAATTACAAGAAAAAACATCCTTCTTTTTAAATTTGTCTCACAGCTACTTATACAGCCCAGGCCCAGCTGCCTAGAGATGCAACTGCCCTCACGGAGCTAGGCCCCTCCTACTCCAAGCACTTGGTAAGAAACTGCCCCGCAGATGTACCCGACCGCCAATCCAGAGCAGTCCCTCTTCTCAGGTGATTCTACTTTGGTTCAAGCCAACAAATCTTAGCACCAGACCAAGGTAGGATAAAATAAACACAAGGTAGATCCCCCACAATATACGAACACAGCACACTGTTCCAGCAGCAGTAAGTCGCTGAGAGGATCAGGGAGGAAATCACAACAGGGTACGCGAACCATGGGCATGGTGGTGTAAGACTTTAATCCTAGCACTGGGAGGAAGAGGCAGGCAGATCTCCAGGCCAGCCAGGGCTATACAGAGAAACTCTGCTCATAAAACCAAACGAAACCAAACCACTAGGCAGGAAATACCCTCCTCAAACAAAGCAAACAGAATGGATTAATTTCTAGATGTGCATGGCTTACTGCCCTAGTGTGCTTTCTGTTGCTGTGATAAAAACAAGGATCCGAAGCTCTCTGGGCAGGGGCCAGAAAGGAATGCTGCCTGCTGGCCTGGTCCTCATGGCTTGCTCAGCCTGCTTTCTTCCACAGCTCGTGCACATCTGCGGGGTGGCTCCGCCCACACTGCTGGGCCAATCCACATCATTCATTAACATAGAAAAATGCCTCACAGACTTCTCCACAGGACAATCTGATGGAGCCAATTCTTCAATTGATATTTCCTCTTCCTGGGCAAATTTAGGTTTGGGTCAAGTTGACAAAAAGTAACCAGCACATCTACTAAAATTAATTATTGTGAAAGTAACATTTCTGAAAGTAATCTACAACACAATCCTCATTAAATTTCCAAACTCATCGAAAAAACAATGCTGGAGACATTACAATGCCTGTCCATAAACTCCACTACATAGCCACACTGCAAAAGACAGCACAGTAACAGCAGAAAACCGACATTCTGACCAACAGGACGGAACAAAGGGCCCAGAAGTGAACCCACACAGCTATGGTTACCTAATTTTTGAACTTAGGAATCAAACACATATACCAGAAAAGACAACTTATTCAGTAACAGTACTTGATGGGAGATGTCATTCTGTATATGTTTCTCATACTGGTTAATGAATAAAGCACTGTTGGCCAATAGGAATAGAAGATAGGCGGGGCTAGGAGACGAGGAGGATTTGAGGAAGTAGTGAGGAGGGGTCAGCATGGAGAGACTGGGGAGACCAGACGCCGGCCTCACTCCCTGGTAAGATGAGACCACGTGGAAATACATAGAAATGGGTTAGTAATTAAGAGCTAGCTGATAAGAAACTAGTAACTGGCCAACAGCATCATATCTAATACAGTCTCCAGTCTTGGTGTGATAATTGGGGCTGGCGCGGCGGCTCTGGGCCCAGGCTGGCGGGGGACGAGGAGGGAGGGACACGACACAACGACCTTACTCCTTACAAGTACTGGCAGAACTGAGTATTGAAAATAAACAGTAACAAATGCTGTTGAGGATGTAAGGAAATCCTTACTTTTCGGTCTGTGGGAGTGAAACCTGGCACACCGACATGGAAACCGATGTGGAAGATCCCAACAAACAAACGAGAGAGGGAGGGAGGGGGTGAGCTAGGGCTAGCACACTACCCTTATGCTCGGCATCCGGGCACAAACCCAAAGGACTCTAAATCTCACCACAGAGACACCTCCATCACATTACTGCTGCTCTAGGCACAACAGCGGGAAACGGCACCAGCCTAGAAGCCACTAACACAAGAACAAACGATGAAACACCGGTTCAGAGAGACACCACCACATGTACTGTCTCACACGGGGATCCTGGCTTCCAGTTTTAACATGTGTGTTTCAGGGGAAGCACATGGAGATCATGGAAAGGGGTCCTGGGAAGGGCAGAAAGTCTTTAAAGGAGGAGCTGTGGGGTAACAGGACCTAAGTGGAGGCAGGGACGGGGGGCTAAGGGGTGATGTTAACTGAGTATGTATGAAACAGGGTAAGGAAACATTGTTCTGCATGCCAACTTTTAAATTAGTGAATTAAAAATGGACGTCAAGGAGACTACATGCCGATCTCAGGCTCAAAACCCGTACCACCGCCAATAAAACAAGCTCAAACCAATAAACAAAGCCAATGGCACCGAAGAGTCTCGCTAAAAACTGTTCTGTAACCAAGCAGAATTATTTGGTACCACCAAAAACACAAAACTCTCAATGAACTCTGGCTCAAATGGTTTACCTCAATCTAGGGTTATTTGAGATACAAGTTTCCCACTTAGGTTCATGAGAGTAGCCCTCTTACACAGATTACTTTTAAAAACAAAACAAAACAAAAACTACACAATGAAACATGTGAACCTTTAATCACACAAACTTTGGAGCACAAACTCTACCACATAACATAAGTGTCTCCTTCTGGAAGCCCTGCAGCAGTAGACTTATGGGGGCTCCCCTGCACTCAAGCGGAAAGGCTTTTAACTGTACATGCAGTTCAGGCAGTAAAGGGTGGCACATGACCTGTCTTCTGGCTTAGGCTTAGCTGGCTCCCTTCATTTCTGGGGCTCCGCCAAGGCCTCACTGCTCCCCTTCAAAGCAATACTCAAAACCAAGGCCTAACTAACTCTGGGAAACAGGATCACAAACGAATCCCTTAACCAACCCGCTTGCACTTCTACCTTTATCTTCATTTTAACCTGCCTTTCGTGTGTATTTTCCCCCATCCTAGCACCAGTACATCTCTACGCCCTTCCTCACTACCAAGATCTCTCCCTGCTGTCTGCCCCTTCCTCCCATTCTCCATCAGCTCCCTTAAACAACAAACACGCTCATGTTTAAGATCACTTGCTTACACACACTGCTTGGAAGAGGTGACTATTTATTGTAGAGGGGAGTTTCTACATTGATTCAAGGATTGACCTTGAACTCCTGGGCTTCAACATCTGAGTAGCTGGGACTACAGGTACATGCCACTGAACCCACTTACCCCAAACACTGGACCTACTATGTGCCACACACCGCTCTATAGTCTAGGGCTATATACATTATCTCTGCCCTTATCAAACTTACATCATGGTAGGTAGGGCTGACAATAACCGACAAATAACTACAATTATGATTTTTGAAAGACTATACACGGAAGAAAGCAAAACCTGGTGATTGCTTTGAGATAAACTCAGCTGATCTGCTTACCGTAACACAAAACTGACTCAACTAACTGACAGCCTGATGCAAAGAAACTTAAGATAGTGTAAACAAAATCCACAGAGCTCTGGCAAGGCAGCTGGGTGTTCAATGGGATAAGAGTGGCTGGGAAGGCTAGGGAACTAAGCAGGGCCCAGAGCAGAGGAGACCCTGAGACAAGAGTCTGGACTTCATTCTACTCCAGTAGGGAATAACAGGAGTCATCATTTTTAAAACCTCAGACACGCAACAAGTCCTTTGCCCAATACAGCAAGTGCTTCCACAGATGCACAGCACTGTCCTGTTAGCTTTTTCTTTTTCTGGTGAGATACTGTCTCACTCTGTAGTCCTAGCTGGTCTCCAACTATACTGACCAGGCTGGCTTTGACCTCAGATGGCTGGGGTCAAACAAAGGTGTGTGTGCTTCCATGCCTGGCTGTCATGTGTTATCTAACCTCTTAAAGTTAGAAGAATTTAGGGGGAAACGTGGCTCAGTGGTTAAAATCATTTGGTGCAAAAAACCAAGAGGAGGATCAGAGAGTTTGAGTCCCAGCAACAGCCAGGATTCCAGAAAAGGCCTCAACCACATCCCCAAGGGATCCAATACTTTATTCTGGCATCCACACGCACACCCTCACACATACGTATACATATGAGCGTACAGGTACCTAAATAAGGAACTTTTAAAAAAGCCTCAACATCTGTATCTAATGTCTTACCAGATACACACTGCCTTTCAACCAAACAAAGTCAGAGAGCAGAGTAAAGTGTGATTAACTAAGTGAGCCTGCATCGTGGCTGGATTTTAATCTCAGCACTCAAGAGGAGCAGGGATTCAAGGTCATCTCCACAGTAGACTTCACTGTCAGTCTGGGCTACAAGAGACTTTCTCAGAAACAAACAAAACGGCCACACATTTGATTAAGAAGTTGTTTTGTTTTGTTAAATCAGGGTAAGTGAAGAAAACACAAACGTGACTTTACTTTATCCTGCCCTAGATTTCTGAATCAATACTCCAAAAGTTCAAACTTACCTCGACAAGCATCTTCAAAATCCTGGGTTATGTCCACCCAACTTGTGTTACTTTTTTCCATTTTCTCAGGGACACCGAGCTCCCATCCCGAATCGTCATCTACCGCGGTTTTCATAACCATGATGCCTGTGAAGAGAGGGCTGGCCTGAGGCGGAGGACAGGGTCTTGGCACAGCAGTGTCTGCAGGACTACCTAAGTTCTGGGTGAAAGACAGACTTCGACTCTGGAGGCGGGACCCCTCCGAGTCCACGGCATGCAAATGCCAAAGGCCAGCTTTGTGCAATCAGACCTCACGTTAAGCGCGGCTGCGGCTGCGGGCGCACGGAGATCCGCACCTGCCCCGACTCTGGGTTCCTCCAACCCGCTCACCCCGAGAAACAAGCCCGGAGACCCCGGCTTTCAGCGCCGCTCAGCAGCCGCCGAGCAGCCCTCACCCGGCGGGCTTCGCAAGCCCCGGGCCCGGCCTCGCCCTGCACGCTGCGACCCCGGCCCGGAGGAGCGCGGCCGAGCGGGGACCGGCCGGCACCAGGCGGCCCTCGTCGCCCGGGCGACACGGGCACGGCCCGGCCTGCCTGGCGGCGCGCGCCCCGGCTCCGCCCCGAGCCGCGGTGAGAACCGGCCTGGGCCGGCCGCCCCGGCTACTCCCCCACGGCCACCCGCGCCACCACGCACCGTCCGCGCCGCGGAGACGACAACGCCGCCGCCGCCGCCGCCGCCCCCTCCCCTCAGCCCCGCCCCGCCCGCCGCCCGGCCGCGAGCGCGCATGCGCACGCCCGGGGCGCGGGGCCACGCCCCCTGCTCTCGGGACTCCGTGCTCCGGCCACGCCCCCTCCCTCACCTAGGTCGCCATACCCGAATAGACGGGCGTCCTCTCTTCTCGCGGGATGACAGCCCACCGCGAGACCGGAAGCCACTCTCCATTTCCCTCCCCTCCGGTACGGTCCTGGCGGTGGAAGGGGCCCGGAGAAGGGCGGAGCCTGAGGGCTTTGCCGCCCGCCCCTCCCAGCGCAGCTTCCCGGAAGACTCTGAAAGGTGACTCCAGGGTGAAGGGGAGGGGCGGGGCTTCCGGTGGGAGGCGACCTGCCGTGGTGGTGGTGCCAGCCGGAGGAGTACGTCATCGCACAGAGCGGGAGGGCTTGCTCGGGGGAAGAAAAAGGAAACGTCCACACCGAGCTAGCAAAGTTCCTCCGAACGCAGATGTTCCCAGTGTTCCTTATTAAGCCGGACCTCAGTCCAGACTTTATGTGCGTGTGGGTGGGGCTGGGGGAGGACCCGGGCCCTTAGTTAACTAAAAGGAAGGACGTGCCTGCTTCTAGGTTTGGTGGAGGAGGCGGTTTATTGTAGCTACGAGGGAGAGTCCTCAGAGAACACGAGCCTGGGCTGGTCCGTGTGAGGAGAGGGCGGGGGTGAAGGATGACAACTGGACCGGGTGACCAGAGTGGCTGGGTTACACTGGGGGAGGGCAGGCCCTGGGCTGGAGAAGTTTAGGGTAAGGGGCGGGGTATCCCAGCCAGGAGGGGACTGAGGGGTGCTGGGAGAACCTGGCAGCTAGGTCCCCGTAAATTGGCAGTCTATCATTGAGCGACATCTTCAGACTTCGTGTTGATTATTTAAAATTTTGTTTCTGGTTTTCCAGATGGGGTTCCCCTGTGTAGCCCTGGCTGTCCTGGAACTACCTCTGTAGACCAAGCTGGCCTTGAACTCCCAGAGTCCCACTTGCCCGTGCCTCCTGAGTGCTGGGATTAAAGGGATTGAAAAAATTTTTATTTCTCACATAGAACGTGTTTCCTGAGGACGGGAACTTTGTTTCTATTAAAACTGTGCTAGCAGCTAAGGCTTGTAGTTAGTTCTCACAAAATAACAGGGAAGATGAGAATACAGAAAAGTTACAGATCTTTTGAGACACCCAAAGAGGTAGAAAAATGTGAACGGGGTGCGTCTGAATTGTTCACTATTGTAAGACAGTGACCAAAACTATTTTATAAAGATTCATTGGGGGGGATGGGGTCGTGGATCGCCAGCTAAAGAGTTCCCAGCGCCTGCTTCAGGCCACACCACCTGTAAGCCAGCACCAGAAGGGTGTGTTCCTTCACTGGGTTTAACAGAGGGCCAAGTAGTCTACACTGAGTGAAGACCCCAGCTTCCTCCTATACACTGTGTCTTCTCTAGGATCACTCATTAACTACTACAACCTACATACATGTGGATATCTGTGGTATTGTTTAGGAATAACCACCCAAATATTCTGTGCATGTTAAGAAGACTTTTCTGGCAGTAGTAGTTCAAGCCTTTAATCCCAGCACTGGGGAGGCAGAGGCAGGCTGATCTACAGAGCTACACAAGAGAAACCCTGTCTCAAAAAAAAAAGCCCATGGCTGAGAGGCCCTGTATATACTGTGCTGACTGTGTTTGTCTCTTTCATAGTAGAGACTTCTCCGGGCCTTCCAACTGCTAGACAAGGTGCTATGTTTCTAGCAGGGACTTTGTGAAATGCTGCCATCACTGGGGCTCTGGGCCATTTGTCACAAGCTGGTTCAGTTTCAGAGAGGAAGTGTTGTAATCCGGGCCTTTGGGAACGACACGCATACTGGATACTGCACGGCTACAGTGCGTGCATTAGAAGCTTCCCAGAGCTTCATACCCTACCTTGCTCTCAAAGTCTGCCAGCCGCCAGCCATGGGAGTGGAGGAAGTAAGCAGGACATGAGGGGGAAGGAATGTCTACATGCACTGTGGTGTTCTGCTGAGTTCTCTTTTGCATGAGGCACTTGCTCTGTGTCTGTTGGGTTACACTTCTGGCGTCCCATGCCAGCCCCTTTTTGCTAAACTCTCCCTGCTGGTTTTGCTCTCCCCAAGTCTTCTAAGTGGATTGAACAGAGGCAAAAGGGACTATAGGCAACCAGGAAGGAGATGTCGGGTCTTAATGCTTCTTAAGCATGTACCCGTCTTAGCTGCAGCCTGACCTTCATCTCCAGAGAGATACTTCTTCGAGTTTCTGAATGTGCTATGATGCAGATGTGCTGGAAAATGTCTCTTCAGGAGTATCCGTTGCTGCCTCCCTCCATCTGCCTGTCTCTTTGATTTTAGTAGGGTTTCTGGCCCCCAGGGATATATCTCTCTGCCGATGCAGCAAGCCAGATCAAGCTGAACTGAATAAGCATACCAGGCGTATTGAGCAAAGCAACTCCCAGGCGGGTTTCTCAGGTCCCAGAAAGGGAGGCCGAGAGTCCGTACACCCAGACTAAAACAGGGAGATTGTATATAGGTTGCAGGCCAGGGTGATGTGCCCACCACAAGCTTGTCAAAAGCTGAACACTTAGCCAGGGACTTGGACTGCTGGCAACTTCTGGGGGAGGGGGTTGCAGTAGCTTCCAAGAGTGTGGGACTGGGTTTTTCCAGACTGTTCAGGGGCAAGGCAGAAGCTCCAACCTAACAAACTATTTTCTACTTTTTCCTCAACCATTCCCTTTGCCCTTGTGTTGTTTGTTTTTTGCAGAGACTGATGTTTCCACTCCTCCACACTGAATGGTTTTGTGATCATAGTGTCTGAACACACTGGGTCCCAATGTCCTTATTTACAAAAGTTTGTGGTTTTGATGCACGGTGAACGGGCCACATAGCCTCCCTTGTGCTGGGCAAGTGGTCTATTCACTCAGCTACATCCCCGGCTCCTTTTTAATTTTCAGACAGGGTCTTTCAATGTAGGCCATGCTGGCCTGGAACTTTTAAGTCTCCAACCTCAGCTCTCCTGAAACCAACCAAGATCACAGGCCTGCACCACCACGCCCAGCAACTGGCAGACTATGTTATTGTGGTTTAATAAGGATCAGGAAAAACAGATAGGCTGAATAGAGTTTATTCAGGAAGAAATAACTTACAACAGAGACAGGTGAACACCAGCAGCTTCCTGGTCCCAAGGATGCCTCCGGATGCTCTCCTGTCCCTGTCCTGCAAGCAAGAGCGCTCCGGAGCCCCTTCCCCAGACCCAGTTCCCCCTGTCCCCACCCCAATGGGCGCAGTCATTGCCACAGGTGTGGACAAAGTGATTTTCCCACTACACTGTCACTTGCAGGGTTGTAAGAATCAAAGTTTGATGAACTGCAAAATACCTCTTCCCATGACGTTCTCCATTGTTAGGTGCTTCTTATCTAGGTCTCTTGGCTCCACACCACAGGGTCAGTATTTTACACGTGGCTGGCCTCTGGTATCCTCTCCTTTCCTTGTTCCTGCTCTTCCTCTCCCCCTTTCTTCTGAGCCCAGAGTTCTCCACCCATTTATTCTTTGCATGCCAGCCCCAACTAGTCTCTCTCTCTAGTCCACCTATTGGCTATTTAGCTCTTTATTAGACCAATCAGGTGTTTTAGACAGGCAAAGTAACACAGCTTCATAGAGTTAAACAAATGCAACATAAAAGAATGCAACACATCTTTGCATCATTAAACAAATATTCCACAGCACAACATTAACCACAGCATAACACATCTTAAATTAATATTCCTCGACAATGGGAAACCAAGAGTCACCATTGTGTTTGTTAGAACCCAGATCCCCTGTAGCCTCTTTCTGTCACAGCTGCTTTCTGTGATGAGCTGACAGGCCACACCCAACATCAAACTGTCTCCGCTCTGCTGTGCCAAAAGCCAAGACCACCACCACCACTCCAGATAGCAATGCCATAAGCAGAGACAGACCATAGCGGGCGGGGCTTTTAGGGGACATACTAACTAGGCCCATTGTTTTTTAGACATCCCTTATTTAGAAACGTCTGTGGGACTTCCCAAACACCTGCCACAATAGAATTAGGTCTAGGTGGGGAGTAGCAGCCATTCTTGTGCCCAGGTGCCTCTCCTGGTTGATGCTAAAGAGGGAAACCAGGGGACTCTAGCCAGCCGGCACTTGAGTTTATTTCACCTCCTTTGATAATACTCGTCAGCAGGGAATGCTGTGCCACAGTCAGCACGTTCAAGGTTGTATAAAACACAACAAAGTTGTCTTCATAAAAATGTCTAGGGTGTGGAGAAACATTATTCTCTAGAAATCGGGGGTTGCTGGCATTCTTGTGTTCTTCCCACATTTGTTAGCACTCCAAATTCCCTTCTTGAGAAATATCAACATCGGGTGTTCCCATACCCATGTCACAATCCATTAAATCCTCACACAACCCAAAGTCAAACCCCAGCGCCCCACCTCTTTCTCCCTACTCTCCCTGGGCAGGCGGAAGCTCGCCTTCAGAGCCAGCATGACAAAAGCCCCCCTGCTGCCGGCCCAATCCCCTTTCTCTCTGGAACCCGTTCCTCTCTAATATGTAACTGTTACAATAAAGTATCGATTTACAAGAAGTTAGGCTGCAGAGTAAGCCCTGGGGCTAAAAGCACATACTGCTCTTGCAAAGGACCCAAGTCTGGTTCCTATCACCCATGTCTAGGGGTTCAGAACCACCTGTATCTCCAGCTTCAGCGTATCTTCTGGCCTCTGTGGAACCTGTACTCACAAGCACATCCTCCTCCCAACACACACACACTAAAATTTGTAGCCAGGCGGTGGTGGTGCACAGCTTTAATCTCAGCACTCAGGAGGCAGAGACAGGTGGATCTCTGTGAGTTTGAGGCCAGCCTGATCTACAGGCTACACAATTCCCTTGTCCTTAAAGGAGTCATTTACATGAGCAAGGCAAACACATAAGCCTAAGAACCCTGAAATCATTTACCGTAAAACAAATATTTCGCTGAGAGTAAATAGTAGTGCACAGTGTAAATTTTAGCAACTAAGACAAACTGTATTGTTAAAATATCTCTCTCTGTGTAATCACTTTTTTTTGTACCACCAGCTTCCAAATAATGACATGGGGAATTTTATTAAGTTTGAAAGTTTGATCTTATCATAGGCTTGTTCCCAATGAGCTCTTAAAACTTAAACTACCAAACTACCGTGTGTGTGTGTGTGTGTGTGTGTGTGTGTGTGTGTGTTCTGACACGAGACTCATTGCCTCTCTTCAGAACAGTATGTCCAATTTCCTCCACACCAGCTCTCAGATTCTTTCCCTGAGTTCCTCTCTCTCCCCAGAAATCCCAACTATCTTCTCCTGCCTAGCTATTTGCCATTTATCTCCTTATTAAACTAATCAGAAGGTGCTGTAGGCAGGTGAGGTGAAACAGATATTCACACAGTGTGATTAAACACTCTGCAGCATCTCTCTGCAGGGTGGAGCCTTCAGCAGAGCATTTTCCTAGCATGCCCAAGGTCCTGGGTTCAAGTCTAAGCACCAAAAAAAAAAAAATAACAAAAATCTCCCCACTTTTCTCTCTTTAAGAAGGAAGGTAGGAAAAAAAAGGAAGGGAGGAAGGAAAAAAAAATCAATAATTAAGAAATAAACAGACTGTGCATTGTGGCATGTGATTTAATCCCAGCACTCTGGAGGCAAAGGATGTAGTAGGATCTGTAAATGGGCTGGCCTAGTTTACACAGTAAAATCTTATTACTGTCAAAGTGCTCAGTTGATGGGTTCTCCTGTACAAAGGAAGGACAATGCCCAGTCCTTAGTTGACTCATTTGTTCCAACCTTTCTTCATTAACGCTGTTGTTGAATAGCCAAAAGTTACAGAATCTCAAGGTTTATGGTCCTAACATTTGCTCGAGTTAGGTTAGATCTCTTCTTAATTAGGAAGGTACCTGGGCATCTTTCTTCCCCCAAACATCCTGTCTGTGGAGCAAGGGCTCTCTGATGCTAGCTGCACCTAGTCTCTGATTGGAATTTAGAACAGTGTGCTATTGTTGTTGAGGATGTGAGGACTGGGCTCAGTGTACAGCGAGGGGGTGCAGCCGCAGCGGGGGGGGGTGTGCAGCCGCAGTGAGGGGGTGCAGCCGCAGTGAGGGGTGCAGCCGCAGTGGGGGGTGCAGCCGCACAGCGGGGGTGCAGCCGCAGTGGGGGGGGTGCAGCCGCAGTGAGGGGGTGCAGCCGCAGCGGGGGGGGTGCAGCCGCAGCGGGGGGTGCAGCCGCAGTGAGGGGGTGCAGCCGCAGTGAGGGGGTGCAGCCGCAGTGAGGGGGTGCAGCCGCAGCGGGGGGTGCAGCCGCAGTGAGGGTGCAGCCGCAGCGGGGGGGTGTGCAGCCGCAGCGGGGGTGCAGCCGCAGTGAGGGGGGGTGCAGCCGCAGTGAGGGGTGCAGCCGCAGTGGGGGGTGCAGCCGCAGTGAGGGGGTGCAGCCGCAGTGGGGGGTGCAGCCGCAGTGGGGGGTGCAGCCGCAGTGGGGGGTGCAGCCGCAGTGGGGGGGTGCAGCCGCAGTGAGGGGGTGCAGCCGCAGTGGGGGGGTGCAGCCGCAGTGAGGGGGTGCAGCCGCAGTGAGGGGGTGCAGCCGCAGTGAGGGGGTGCAGCCGCAGTGGGGGGGTGCAGCCGCAGTGAGGGGGTGCAGCCGCAGCGGGGGGGGGTGCAGCCGCAGTGAGGGGGTGCAGCCGCAGTGAGGGGGTGCAGCCGCAGTGGGGGGGTGCAGCCGCACAGCGGGGGGGGTGCAGCCGCACAGCGGGGGGTGCAGCTGCATGACTCTGGGTGCATTTTTAGGTTGTGTCAGTCTTATTGCTCTTACTGTCCGTTTGTATTCAGAGTCAGAAAAGAAATGTTAGAAAAGGCATGATTTGAAACTTAGTAAAGGACATTTACTCATGAGTACACAATTCTCTTCCCAAAGTGGGGGATGCCTCAGTGGAGTTCACCTGCCCTGAAGTCTGCTCTAGCTCAGAGTTTGATTTGATAAAATCATGAATTTCATTCTACCGGGGTTGTTGTTGTGTGTGGTATAAAGCATCCTGGCGCCTACAGACCCCTGGGAATGTCCACTGCCGTGACTTCACATAAGAACTATGGTGTCACAGAACACTGTCACCTCAATCTCTTAGACCAGAATCCTGGGAGCTGAGCCTCGGAATGGCTTCCTGGTGTGTTAGCAGATGGGAGACTCCTGTGCTTAATCTCTAACGCTTTTAGTAATATTTGGAACCACAGTTGGATTTCTCAGAATAGAGCACATGCCAATGTGGTATACTTTTACTTATTATTAACTTTAATGTTTTATTTTTGAGACAGTCTTGTGTAGACCAGGCTGGCCTGGAATTGCCTTTGAGCACAGCAACTTGCTCCACCCCGTCCACCCCTCTCCTCTCCACCCCTCTCCTCTCCTCCCCTCCCCTCTCCTCTCCTCTCCTCTCCTCTCCTCCCCTCTCCTCCCCTCTCCACCCCTCCCCTCCCCTCTCCTCTCCACTCTCTCCACAGCTCTCCATCCTTCTCCACCTTCCTGGTTCTGAGAGTTTAGGTATGCCACACAGCATGAATGATGATTTGTGCTGGGGACTGAATTCAGGCTTAATGCATGCTAGAAAGCACTCTATAACTGAGCTCCCCCTGCCCCTTTGACAGGCAGGCAATGTAGACAACACAGCTGTTGTTGAGCTGTCAATCCAATTGTCCCTTTCTGCGTGCTGGGATTGTCAGAACACCACCTGCCCAGCATGATCTCTTCTTTAAAAGTAGTGTCCAGGACTGTGACTATGAAGTCAGGGGTAAAGCACTTGTCAAACACACCTGAGCCACCAGGCTCAGTTCCCATCACTGGGGGAAGACAATGCCTGTAAGTACACGAAGATCTGGATTACACTTGTTCTAAAATAAGTCTGCAGACATGCCTGTGCCCACTCTGCCCAATCAAAGAGAGAGACACTGTTAGGACTGCTCTGATACATATAAGGTACGTGAGCTTCATCGGAACTTGTAGAAAGCCTCTCAAGCCAACTACATGGACAAACTGGACAGAGGTGAACTAGCTACACAGGCAGATTTATTAGAGCTTAAAAGTGCCAAACAGGTAGTGGTGGCACACGCCTTTAAACCCAGCACTTGGGAGGCAGAGGCGGACAGGTCTCTTAGTTCAAGGCCAGCCTAATCTACAGAATGAATTCCAGGACTACCAGGGCTACACACGGAAACCTAACTAAATAAATTACTTTACATAGCTGTTATCTTTTATCAATTAAAATGGTAGTGGTGTGTATTTGATGGCAGTAACATTCCAGTTCTTCTATGTTGCTCTGAGGTCTTTGCTCCCATTAAAAGTCAAGATAATGAAGCTCCCAAGAAGTTCAAGAAACCCCACAAGGATAGAGAAGCAAGGGCTAGAGGTACTGCTATCCTTGGGGCACATTTCACAAGGTCCTGAACTGACAGTTGAACCCCAAGGCTCAGCTTTGCTTTAGTGACTTAATGTGATGCCAAACAGCATGGGCCACCCCAACCCAACCACCAAAGCAAGAACAAAGCAACGGCAGAAGCTGTTTAAAACCACCTCTTCCCATTCAGCCCAAGCTGTGACTATTCTCAACTTTTTGCAGAACACACCACATTTCTCCTTAAAGCCGAACAGATACTGGAATTGTGTGCTGCCAGCCCAGAATTCATTTCTAAAGTGGTTTTATATTGTCGCAGGATGCCAGCCTGCATAAACACATATCCACATGCACATATAAAATGTTTTCCTATTTTTACTTTTTATGTTAATTTGCAGATTTTTTGGGGGGGGGCTGGAATCTATCTTGAGAGCTTTGATTTAGCTTGGTGGTGGGGTAGATTACACGTTTTTCATCACCGGAGATGAGGGAATAAGATATATTTTTGCAAGAGAATTTTACTAAAAATTAAAAGTTAGGGGCCAGAGAGATGGTTCAGAGGTTAAAAGCATACTGCTCTTGCAGAGGACTGAGTTTGTTGTCTTGTTGACCAGCTCACAACTGCTGATAACTCCGGCTCCAGGGGATCTGATGCCCTCTTCTACCCTCTGTGGTCTCTGAGGGCACCTGCACCCACACATACATTCTATACACATAATTAAAAACAGCAAAATCTTCTAAATTAGAAATTAGTTAGCAAAATTGCTTTAGTCAAGGTTCTCCAGAGGAAGAGAACTGACAGAGTGAACCTGTCCGTCCGTCCGTCCGTCCATAAAAAGGTGGCTTACAGGCGGTGGTCCAGCTAGTCAAACAATGACTGTCTACCAATGGAAGTTCCAACAGTCCAGTAGTTGTTCAGTTCATGAGGATGGGTGTGTCAGCTGGTCCTCAGTGTCCACTGGGATCCTGAAGAAGTGGGCTCTAATGCCAGCAGAGGGCGTTCCAGCAAAAGGTGTGGCCCAGATTAAAGGCTCTTCCTACCGCACAGAGCTGAATGAAGTGGGATCTCCCACGTCTCGTGAATCCCTCACAGGCATGCCCAACCATGTGGACTTTAGTTAACTGTACATATAGTTGACAACCAAGAGTGGCCATCACAAAAATCTATTTAAAGTTTGGCTTTGAGGATGGTGTCTCTGACTACATTGTACCAGGTGAGTGAACAGGGTGTCTGTTGTGGTGTTAAGTGTGACAATTATTTTAAGTCAAATCTGAGGTCATATAGTACATTCAATGTACTATAATTGTTTTCTAGTTTGAAATTTGTAGAGTGTGTGGGTGTGTATGTGTGTATAGGTGTGTGTGTGTATAGGTGTGTTTGTGTGTATAGGTGTGTGTGTGCGTTGAGGTGTGTGTGTGGGCATTGAGGTGTGTGTGCACGCATTGAGGAGTGTGTGTGCATTGAGGGGTGCGTGTGTGTGTTAAGGGGTGCGTGTGTGGTGTGTGTGTGTGTTGAGGTGTGTGGTGAACAGAGATCCACACTGTATTATTCCCGTAGAACAGTGACTCTCAACCTTCCTAAGGCTTCCACCTTTATTTTAATACAGTTCATGTTGTAGTGATCTCTGTCTCTGTTTGGGTTTCTGTTGCTGTGAAGAGACATCATAACCATGGCAAGTATTGTAAAGGAAAGCATTTAATGGGGGTGGCTTACAGTTTCAGAGGTTTAGACCATTATCATGGTGGGGCAGGGCAGTGTGCAGACACACAGGGTGCTGGAGGAGTTGAGTTCTGTATCTTGATCCATAGGCAGCAGAGGGAGAGACTGTGTACCACACTGGGCATAGCTTGAGCATATGAGACCTCAAAGTCTGTCCCCACAGTGACACACGTCCTCCAGCAAGACCACGCCTCCTCATAGTGCCGCTCGTTGTGGACCAAGCGTCCAAACAGGAATCTATGGGGGCCACGCCTATTCAAACCCTCACACCCCCAACCATAAATTATTTCATTGCTACCGCATAACTGCAGTTTTGTTATGTATGAATCATCTTATGATCTGAAATGCAGGATATCTGATGTGGGACCCCTGAAGGGTCACCACCCGTAGACTGAGAACCAGCGCTCTAGAAAGATCCCTCTTGTTTGGCGGTGGCTTTTCGCTTGGTCTGGAACCTACCTGATTAGGCTTACCTGTCTGACCCTGCCCTCCCACCCAGTACTGGGATCACAAGCATGTCACCGTGCTCCGCTCACATGGGCTCTGAGCACCAAACACGAGTCCTCGTGCGGCCAGCTGAGCCAGAATGGCAGTCTGTCCTTATCTTCCCGACAGGGTAACCGGCAAGCTCCTGCGCTGGATTCCACTGCATGAGGCTGTGGCTGCAGGCCAGTTGATGCTCAGTGGAGGAAGTGCGTCACTGGGGGCGGGCTCTGGGGGGGTGGAGCCAAGGTGGAGGAAGTGCGTCACTGAGGGCGGGCTCTGGGTTTGGCAGCCTGACACTATTCCTTTTATAAATTGCTGACGGTATTTTGCCACAGCAATAAAAAGTAAGTAATATAGGAGGTTACTTTAGAAATTGAGTTTTTTATCTCGGGCTTGAGTGATGGGTAGGTCATCTAGACCCAGCTGCCTGTGAATTCTTTTTCCTTAAAATGGGAAACAATGTGTTACCTCACTTGTTATTCTGTCCCACCACCCGTTTGTTGGGAAATATTTCTTTCCACTGTGTGAAGATGCGTCACTGTGGCTGAAGAGGATAGGACGGACTTCAGAGGAGGAAAGAGGAGGGAGACCTTGGTGGCTGGCGGGACAGACATGCCAAGCAGACAGAGGTGGCTTGCATAGCTTTATTTGGGGAAGCGAAGGGAGTGGGAAAGGGAAGGAAGAGAGACAGAGACACAGAGACAGACAGACAGAAACAGTGACCTGCCTTCTCAGAGAAATGGCAGAGTTTGCCCCTTAAAGGGACCTTCGCACATGTATATAGACCCAGCACACTGCTTACCTGCCCAGAGCTGCCACAGTTTGCAAGGTCTCCAAGAGTCGGGGCCAGGCTTGCCTGGATCACAGCAGAGATGCCAGTGAGACTCTGAACAAGTCAGACATTCGGTACAGAGCAGAGGTAACCAAACCCCGTGGCTGAATGTAATAAAAAACAGGTTAATTTAAGTTATAAGAGCTAGTTGGGAAAAAGCCTAAGCTAAGGCCAACTTTCATACTTAAGAAATCTCTGTGTCATTATTTGCAGGCTGGTGATCCCACAAAAGAAAGTCCAACTCTACCTATTGACAAGTATGTTTCTGTCTTCTTGTTTAGACAGTCTCCATCAAGTAACCCAGGTTAGCCTCAAACTTGTGCGAATTCTCTTGCCTTAGCCTGGCAAGTGCTGGGGTCACAAGCATTTGCCACCGAGCCCGGCAGTTTCTGATTGCCTTCAACAATTTAGTCAAACCATAACTGCTCTAAATTTGAAAATTTAATATTGGAATATTTCACTCTTCTCTCCACATAATTAGAATTTCACATCCTAAGTTGACAGGGCCAACTGACTTGTCAGTAATTTATGTGTTAGTGTTAAAAATGAAGCAATGTAACCAACTTGTCAAATATGTATTTAAAAAAAGGCTGAATTTGGAGCAGTGTTTTTCTGTCTACAATGATATTACCATGTTCCTTTCCTTTCCTCCCAAAATAAAAAGCACAGTTTGGGATTCATAAGCTTGATTTCTTTCCCCATAGTTTTGTTGGTATTAGAAGGAGTAAGTAAATCTCATTTTTAACACAATTCTTCAGAGTTATTTTATGGTCTAAATCTTAGTAAATGGTCAGCATACAGAACACCTTTGAACCCTTTAACAGTCACTAACTGTCAGCCCCTCAGCAAGTATGCTCATTTGCATTTCTTCAAGAAGCAAGGAATAACTTTGCAGGCAGACTACTAAATATTCTCATAAGCCAACTTAACATTTGTATTTGGTAAAAATAATCCTTGCCTTTATGCAAAGGTCTCTTGCCACAAGTGGGTCATATTTGCTTCTCACTTGCAATGCCGAATGATGTTTTCTAAGTAGAGATCCACTCTAAGCCCGGGCTCTTTGTAGTATCCCCAGCGTGTCTGAAAATACCCGAGCGATTCGCCACTCCATGGAACCCAGCTTCACTCTCTCTTGTTGAAGTTATCTTCAGCAGCGTTGCTGACATGAAGACCGAGAAGCTTTTGAAAACTTTTTAGACGTCTTATTTTAGACCTGCATAATCCTTGTGTGGTAGCGTCTGGATACCAGAATACGAGAGCCGTTGAATATGAGACTGCAGCTTGGTTCACTCACTCCGGGGGGAGTGTGGGCCATCCTGCCCTGCTCATATTCCTGTACCGTGGTGGCGATCCTGGGGGCACAGACTCCAGTCAGTGAGGGAAGCACGTTTATTTACAGAGCTGACATAGCCCATCAGAATCTGCCTTCAAGGAGACTATCCTGAGGTCGGGGATTCATGAGTCTAAATGTGCGTAGTCAGAATCTTCCAGAAGTGCTGTGATGGGACACCATGAGTAGAAGCAGCTTGGGGAGGGGCGGCTTGTACTTTCATAGCACAGTTTGTCATGGAAGGAAGTCGGGCAGAGAAAACACGGGAGGACCCTGGAGGGAGGAGTTGATGCAGAGGCCATAGAGAAGCGCTGCTTCCTGCCTTGCTCAGCTAGATCTTCCAGCACCCAGGACCACCAGCCCAGGGTGACCCCACCCACAGTGGACTTCACTTTCTAGTCAGTCACTGATTGAGAAAACGCCCTACAGCCTTACCACAGTCTGATCTCATGGAGGCATTTTCTCTGCTGAGACTCCTTCCACTCAGATGACTCTAGCTTGTGTCAAGTTGACATACTCTAGCCAGCACAGGGGACCTCAGGGACATTGCACCGTGGCTAGAGCAGAAGCCAGCACAGGGCACAGGGGACCTCAGGGACATTGCACTGTGGCTCGAGCAGGATGCTGAACAACCAGAGAGAAGTTAACCCAGCTCATGGCAGCTGCACATTGACTTGGAAACAACAAGCAGTTTTAATAGTGAAAGTCATTTCTCTCATTAGTGTTTCACGCATCACTTATTGACCCTTTGGTGGCGGGACTGCAGCTCTCAAATGTAAAGCATGGCTCTCCCTGCCAGTGCTGCCCCTCCCCCCCACCCGCTTGGCCTGGATCATGCTTATGTGCTCTAAGGGAAGAAAGCGAGAGTTAGGAACGAGCTTTCGACGGCCGGGCTGCATTAGGGCAGAACAGGCCTTCCGGCCACGTGCCACTTTACCCGCGTCACAAACTTTAAGACAAGGGTGCGCTCACCCAAAAGCACAGACGTCTCACTGTGGCGCCTGCCCCCCCCCCCAAGCTGGCACCACTCCCCGTCACGGAAAAAGGCACACATGGTCAGTGCGTGTCTAGGCGTCTCAGAAACAAATCTCATTTAGCTCACAGTGCAAGCATGCTCATTCTTCCAGACTGCGATCTTATAGAGACAACGTCTTACCTAAATTCCACCCAGAACAATCTCAAACCTAGAAGGTGGTCACCTAAGTAACCAGTTATGGACAGTTATCTTCCAGACAGGGCAGAAACCGCTAGCTACTCACAGGCAGGGTATGCTGCCTCCGCCAGCTGCACCGTGAGACATCTCCCAAGCTTTCTCAAGGTGAGACGTGACAGTGTGACTGATTGTAGCGGATGGCGTGGCAATGGAAGCTCTGGTGCATCGTAGACACAGTGACCAGGGCTACCCTTTCGAAGGGAAGCATTTAATCAGGGCTGGCTTACAGTTTAGTCCATTGCCGTGATGGCAGCAGGCAGATACGATGCTGGAGACGCAGCCGAGAGTTCCACATCCGGATCAGCAGATAGCAGGAAGAGAGAGTGACCCTGGGCATGGCTTGAGCATCTGAGACCTCAAAGCCCACTCCCTGTGACGCACTTCCTCCAACAAGGTCACACCTGCTCCAACAGGGCCATGCCTCCTAATAGTGCCACTCCTATGAGCCTGTGGGAGCTCATTAGCCTATGGACTGACACTCTAAAACCGTGAGCAAGCTGCCCATGAAATGCTTTCTTTTGTGCGTTGCCTTGGTCATGGTGTGTCTTCACAGCAACAGAGCAGTACCTAAGGCAGAAGTGTGTGCATGTGGCCCCTTTCCACTTCTGCCAACAGGTTGCTTCAGTGAGACTCTAACTAGAGGTAGAGTGGCAGAGCCTGGGTTCCAGAGTCACCTGGTGGACAACACCTGCACCCCACTGATCTGCACAGCTGCAGAGCGTGAAGTTGCAACTGTAGCCTTCTCTAAAATAGCACCAGATAAACTGTTGTTCTGGAAAGAGTGATAAAAGGAATGTTTTTGAATTTTCACTGCAAAAGGTGATGGCAATAAACAGTCAATCATTAGCTATAAGATCAGGGTATAAAGTAAGACATGCACAGATGCTTTGTTCTAAGGCAGTCTTACTGTGCTGCCCATATTGGCCCCGAATCCGGGTTCAGGGATCCCTCTGCCTCAGATCCCCAAATGATTGGACCATAGGTGAATGCCACTGTGTCTAGTCAAATGTTTGGGTTTTAAGAAGATTGGAAAACTGATCTCTTTATGTTTCATAGCTCTCAGTTTTTATTGTATAAAGATGGTTTCCAAATACTGAAAAAGAATAGTCTAGGGCTGGAGAGATGGCTCATTGGTTAAGAGCACTGGCTACTCTTCCAGAGGTCCTGAGTTCAATTCCCAGCAACCACATGAGGGCTCACAACCACTTATAATGAGGCCTGGTGCCTCAATTGCTAAGGAAGGAACAACAATTGCTAAAATGCACTTGATTATCAATGCTGCTGGATTAATCCAATTTATATATTTTAAAAATAGTTTGACTTCAAAATGTAAGTCTAAGGACAGGTTACGAGGGAAAAGAATTTCTATTTTTGTTTCCATAGAAAATGAAAAGCTAAGGATTCCTTCCAGACTAATATGGTTTGATCAAGCAAGACCCCCTGAAACAGTGTCCCAGGTGATCCAACATTCAAAACATCTGGGACAAGGCAGCCTTGCAGACCACTACAGACAGGATTTCTGTATCTTCTTAGGATCCCCATGGTATTACAGCATCCCCAACCAGCAGAAGCAGTTTGGAAAGAATGACACCCAAATTCCAAAATATTGTCTATAAATGTTTGTTTTAATCTAAATGGGTGGGTTACAAATGGTTAATGATCATACCCAATCTCTTTTTAAAGGTAAAAATGGAATTATGGTGTAGACATGAATACTTTGTTTTGGAATGGATTTTCATTTATTGATACAATTTAAGGTCAATTTTGTGATATGTATGTTTCTCCTCTAGTTTAAGTATTGTGTTTATTTAGCTCATTCAAAAATGTAATGCAAAATTAAATACAAATTATAG